>NW_025212168.1:2307-9314 GCF_004010195.1 Chiloscyllium plagiosum
TCTATGATCTGCCTGGTATACTCTGCCCGATACACTCTGCCCGGTACACTCTATGATCTTCCTGGTACACACTGCCCGGTACACTCTGCCCGGTACACTCTATGATCTGCCCGGTACACTCTATGATCTGCCCGGTACACTCTGCCTGGTATACTCTGCCCGATACACATTACCCGGTACACTCTGCCCGGTACACTCTAGGAACTGCCCGGTACACTCTGCTCGATACACTCTGCCCGGTACACACAATGATCTGCCTGGTACAACCTATGATCTGCCCGGTACAAACTATGATCTGCCCGGTACACACTGCCCGGTACACACTGCCCGGTACACACTGCCCGGCACATTATATGATCTGCCCGGTACATTCTGCCCGGTACACTCTATGATCTGCCCGGTACACTCCATGATCTGCCCGGTACACTCTGCCCGATACACTCTATGATCTACCCGGTACACTCTGCCCTGTACACTCTATGAAGTGCCCGGTACACACTATGATCTGCCCGGTACACTCTGCCTGGTATACTCTACCCGATACACACTATGATCTTCACGGTACACTCTGCGTGATACACTCTATGAAATGCCCGGTAAACTCTGCCCGGTACATTCTATGATCTGCGCTGTACACACTGCCCGGTACACTCTATGATCTGCCCGGTACACTCTATGATCTGCCCTGTACACACTGCCCGGTACACTCTATGATCTGCTCGGTACACTCTGCCCTGTACACTCTATGATCTGCCCGATACACTCTGCCCGGTACACTCTGCCCGATACACACTGCCCGGTACATTCTATGATCTGCCCGGTACACACTACCCGGTACACTCTGCCCGGTACACTCTGCTCGATACACTCTGCCCGGTACACACAATGATCTGCCTGGTACACACTGCCCGGTACACTCTAGGAACTGCCCGGTACACTCTGCTCGATACACTCTCCCCGATACACTCTATGATCTGCCTGGTACACACTGCCCGGTACACTCTATGATCTGCCCGGTACACTCTATGATCTGCCGGGTACACTCTATGATCTGCCCGGTACACACTGCACGGTATACTCTATGATCTGCCCGGTACACTCTGCCCGGTACACTCTATGATATGCCCGATACAGTCTATAATCTGCCCGATACTCTGCCCGGTACACTCTATGATCTGCCCGGTACACTCTGCCCGGTATACTCTATGATCTGCCGGGTACACTCTATGATCTGCCCGGTACACACTGCACGGTACACTCTATGATCTGCCTGATACACACTATGATCTTCCCGGTACACTCTGCGTGGTACACTCTATGAACTGCCCGGTACTCTCTGCCTGGTATACTCTGCCCGGTACAAACTGCCCGGTACACCCTGCCCGGTACACTCTATGATCTGCCCGGTATATTCTGCCCGGTACACTCTATGATCTGCCCGGTATACTCTGCCGGTACACTCTATGATCTGCCCAGTACACTCTGCCCGGTACACACTGACCAGTACACACTGCTCGGTACACTCAATGATCTGCCCGGTGCACACTGACCGGTACACTCTGCCCGGTACACTCTGCCCGGTACACTCCATGATCGGCCCGGTATGCTCTGCCGGTACACTCTATGATCTGCCCGGTACACTCTGCCCGGTACACTCTGCCCGATACACTCTATGATCTGCCCTGTACACTCTGCCTGGTACACTCCACGATCTGCCCGGTACACTCTATGATCTGCCCAGTACACTCTGCCCGGTACACTCTATGAGCTGCCCAGTACACTCTGCCCAGTACACTCCATGATCTGCCCGGTACACTCTATGATCTGCCCGGTACACTCTGCCCGGTATACTCCATGATCAGCCTGGTACACTCTGCCCGGTACACATTGCCCGGTACACTCTGCCAGTACATATTGGTTTTCCAGTGCCACGGACTGTCATGGACCATGTGTTACACACTTCCAAAGACCAGGCCAACACGCTGAGGGACACGCTACACTGAGAGACACGCTACACTGAGAGACACGCTACACTGAGGGACACGCTACACTGAGGGACACGCTACACTGAGGGACAACATACTGAGGGACACACTACACTGAGGGACACACTACACTGAGGGACACACTACACTGAGGGACACACTGCACTGAGGGACACACTGCACTGAGGGACACACTACACTGAGGGACACACTACACTGAGGGACAACACACTGAGGGACACACTACACTGAGGGACACACTACACTGAGGGACACACTGCACTGAGGGACAACACACTGAGGGACACGCTACACTGAGGGACAACACACTGAGGGACACACTACACTGAGGGACACACTACACTGAGGGACACACTACACTGAGGGACAACACACTGAGGGACACACTACACTGAGGGACAACACACTGAGGGACACACTGCACTGAGGGACACACTGCACTGAGGGACAACACACTGAGGGACACGCTACACTGAGGGACACACTACACTGAGGGATAACACACTGAGGGACACGCTACACTGAGGGACAACACACTGAGGGACACACTACACTGAGGGACACACTACACTGAGGGACACACTACGCTGAGGGACAACACACTGAGGGACACGATACACTGAGGGACACACTACACTGAGGGACAAGCTACACAGAGGGACAACACACAGAGGGACAACACACAGAGGGACGCACTACACTGAGGGACGCACTACACTGAGGGACAACACACTGAGGGACACACTACACTGAGGGACACACTACACTGAGGGACAACACACTACACTGAGGGACACACTACACTGAGGGACAACACACTGAGGGACAACACACTGAGGGACACACTACACTGAGGGACACACTACACTGAGGGACACACTACACTGAGGGGCAACACACTGAGGGACACACTACACTGAGGGACAACACTCTGAGGGACACAGTACTCTGAGGGACACACCACACTGAGGGACACACGACACTGAGGGACACACCCACACTGAGGGACACAACCACACTGAGGGACAACACACTGAGGGACACACTACACTGAGGGACACACTACACTGAGGGACACTCTACACTGAGGGACAACACATTGAGGGACAACACATTGAGGGACATACTACACTGAGGGACACACTGCACTGAGGGACAACACATTGAGGGACACACTACACTGAGGGACACACTACACTGAGGGACACGCTACACTGAGGGACACGCTACACTGAGGGACAACACGCTGAGGGACACACTATACCGAGGGACACACCACACTGAGGGACAACACGCTGAGGGACAACACATTGAGGGACACACTGCACTGAGGGACAACACATTGAGGGACACACTACACTGAGGGACACTCTACACTGAGGGACAACACATTGAGGGACACACTACACTGAGGGACACACTGCACTGAGGCACAACACATTGAGGGACAACACACTGAGGGACACACTACACTGAGGGCCACACTACACTGAGGCACACACTACACTGAGGGACACACTACACTGAGGGACACACTACACTGAGGGACAACACACTGAGGGACACACTGCACTGAGGGACAACACATTGAGGGACACGCTACACTGAGGCACACACTACACTGAGGCACACACTACACTGAGGGACACACTACACTGAGGGACACACTGCACTGAGGGACAACACGCTGAGGGACACACTACACTGAGGCACACACTACACTGAGGGACACACTACACTGAGGCACACACTACACTGGGGCACACACTACACTGGGGGACAACATGCTGAGGAGAACCACTTCACTATCAAAGGCCGTTGCAGCTCCAGTACCTTGAGTGTCTGGGAACTGAGAAACCCATCACAGTCGGTGCGTTTTGATGTCGGATGTACGTTCTGTGTACCAGGTGTAGCTGTGATCGTGCTGTGGCACCTCCTCAGAGACACTTTCTGTATGGAGACAACTTGAACTCTATCGCACTTTCAGTAATATCTAGTTTGAACTGTTGCGATTCATTTCATGAATAAAGTTAATATTCAGAAGGAGAAACTGTATGATTCTTATGCAGAATGGCATTAAAGTAACAGGCAACTTCTACCTTCAGTTTTACCCAGGTTTTCTGAGGATTGCAGCTGAATCAAAAGCCCAAATGAGTTGCAGCTTCTGCCTTTATATTATCTGGTTACTGTGGGTTGCACATTTGTATCTCTACCTCTGTCTTTGTTGTACTGCTTAGCCCTGACTCTGTCAGAGCTCCTGTTGCCAGATCACCTGGTCCTCTCAGTTACAAAACTGTTTGCTTCCCTCGGCAACGTGGAGTGTGACCGTTTGGCCTGCCCCACGTTGTTGTGAGCACTCGGTGCTGTGACCCTGAGAACTGCCTCTCAAGTTCCAGCTGGCCTTATGCACAAACACACAGTTCAACAGAAACACTCTCACTCCGACAGAAAACCTTCAAACAGCTCCTGAAAGATCCAAGTCTGGTGTTTGTTAAATGTAAATGCCCATCACCTCGCCCTGTCACATTGATCAGTTACACATTAGTTAATTACAGGATTCCAGTGAAACAGCTTAATTAAATACAAAGTTAAAAATCACGCAACACCAGGTTATCGTCCAACAGGTTTAATTGGAAGCACATGAGCTTTTGGAGCGACGCTCCTTCATCAGGTGAAAGCTAGTGCTTCCAATTAAACCTGTTGGACTATAACCTGGTGTCGTGTGATTTGTAACTTTGTCCACCCCAGTCCGACACCGGCATCTCCGAATCATCATTAAATACAAACTGTTTTGACTGTGCATTCAGATGCAACTCTCAGTAAAATGCAAGTGTAGATTTAGACTTTATTGTCACACGCTCTCGAGAACAGGAGTACAGTGAATGGTGTACACAGTCGCCATTCTCCAGCACCACGGTGTTACACACTTCATTGAAAAACCAGAATAAATAAAACAACAGAAATAAAGGAAACAAAATTGGTCCAACTAACCTGTGTCTGCTTCCTGACAGTCAGGCTCGGCTTTATTACAACAGGGCTTTAATCAGGCTATTGGTGATGGAAGGTTTTTCCCTTGAGCTACATTCCTGGCTTGAAATGGAAATTGTCAATATTCACAATATTACAACTGCTGTGAGGTATCACAGTATGGAACATACTGGACACAGACAAACAGCGGTTTGTTCTACCTCTCTACTGTTTAATTGGTACTTGTACAAATATTATAAATAAAGTATATTTTTGGAGAGGAAAAAACAAGGTATTTGTATAAAATGTTCAGCTGACGTTTGTAAGCCAGAATGGTATCTTGTTCAAATGTTTCTTTTTGCAGCTTCTGGGAGATGTGAGTTGTGAACTCAGCTGCACTCATTCGTCAAGTGGCCAAACGAGGTGCAGTGAACAAACCTTTTCCTGTTTTTACAACTCAGTCACATACAATGGCTCATCATTGACTGGATCAGTTAGGGCTTCAGTAGGGAGGGATCTCCTAGAAACCTGTACAATTCTACCAGGACTAGACAGGGTGAACACTGGGAGGATGTTCCCAATGACCAGGGAGCCCAGAACCAGGGCTAAGGATACAGGGTCGGCCATTTCGGACTGAGATGGGGAGAAATGTCTTCACCCAGAGAGTGGGGAGCCTGTGGGATTCTCTGTCACAGGAAGTGATTTAGGCCCAGACATTGAATGTTTTTGAGGAGGTAGATGGGGCAGCACGGTGGCTCAGTGGTTAGCACTGCTGCCTCACAGCCCTAGGGATCAGGGTTCGATTCCAGCCTCGGACGACTGTCTGTATGGAGTGTGCACATTCTCCCCGTGTCAGCGTAGGTTTCCTCCAGGTGCTCCGGTTTCCTCCCATAATCCAAAGATGTGCAGGTTGGGTGAATTGGCCGTGCTAAATTGCCCACAGTGTTCAGGGATGTGTAGATTAGGTGCATTAGTTAGGGGCAAATGTAGAGTAATAGGTTCAGGAAATGGGTTATTCTTTAGAGGGTAGGCGCGGTCTTGTTGGGTCGAAGGGCCAGTTTTGACACTTTAGGGATTCCAATACAGTCCTTAGGGCTAAAGGGATCAAAGGGTATGGGGAGGAAGTGGGAATAGGGATCTGAGTTAGATGAACAGCCATGACCCTATTGAATAGGGGAGCAGGTTCGAGGGGCTGAATGGCCTCCTCCCGCTCCTATTGTCTCTGTCTCTCACTTTGTGGTCTCACTAAGGGGAAATGATGCTCAATAATATCACATTAATTTATAACTAAGGATTTATGCACCAAGTTACCTGGGTACCAGAGAGGGCACTGTGTGTGTGTGTGTGTCGGGGGGGGTTTGGGGAACTGTTCACTGTTCACTGTTCCCCTGTTATCCTGTATGCCTGCTCTCCCATTCCCCTGTTCCCCTGTTCCCCTCCTCTCCTATACTCCTGTTCTCCTGTTCCCCTATAGTGAGGATAGTGAGGAGGGCTGTTGTCGGCTGCAAAGGGACTTAGATATGATGCAGAGCTGGGCTGAGGAGTGGCAGATGGAGTTCAACCCTGCCAAGTGTGAGGTTGTCCATTTTGGAAGGATAAATAAGAATGCGGAATACAGGGTTAACGGTAGGGTTCTTAGTGAGGTGGAGGAACAGAGGGATCTTATGGTCTATGTTCATAGTTCTTTGAAAGTTGCCACTCAGGTGGATAGAGCTTGTAAGAAATCCTATGGTGTATTAGCGTTCATTAGCAGAGGGATTGAATTCAAGAATCGTGAAGTGATGTTGCAACTGTACAGGACTTTGGTTAGGCCACATTGTGGTTAGGTACAGTGTGCAGTTCTGGTCGCCTCACTTTAGGAAAGATGTGGAAGCTGTGGAGAGGGTGCAGAGAAGATTTACCAGGATGTTGCCTGGAATGGAGAATAGGTCGTACGAGGATAGGTTGAGAGTGCTAGGCCTTTTCTCATTGGAACGGCGAAGCATGAGGGGTGACTTGATAGAGGTTTATAAGATGATCAGAGGAAGAGATAGA
>NW_025212168.1:12003-25425 GCF_004010195.1 Chiloscyllium plagiosum
TCCACTACACCTCCAATTTTGGTGTCATCTGCAAACTTACCAACTGTACCTCTTATGCTCGCATCCAAATCATTTATGTAAATGATGAAAAGTAGAGGACCCAGAACCGATCCTTGTGGCACTCCACTGGTCACAGGCCTCCAGTCTGAAAAACAACCCTCCACCACCACCCTCTGTCGTCTATCTTTGAGCCAGTTCTGTATCCAACTGGCTAGTTCTCCCTATATTCCGTGAGATCTAACCTTGCTAATCAGTTTCCCATGGGGAATGTTGGCCAAACATCTTACTGTAGTCCATATAGATCACATCTACTGCTCTGCTCTAATCAATCCTCTTTGTTACTTCTTCAAAAAACTCAATCAGGTTTGTGAGGTATGATTCCCCACACACAAAGCCATGTTGACTATCCCTCTGTTCTCCTGTACACCTGTTCTCCTGTTCCCCTGCTCTTCTCTACTCCTGTACCCCATAATCTTCTGTTCTCCTCTAATCCTGTACTCCTGCTCTCCTGTAATTGAGTACCAGTGACAATAAAATCTAAAAATCTGAATCCAACACCATAAATACAGTGGTACAATACAAGGTGCATCTTGGGGAGTGTTCGCAAAATAATATTTAACATTATTTAGTAAAGGCGGCCAAATGCTTGTGAAAGGAGCTGACAGGATGGGGGCCATTGCTGGGGTCCCTGAACCTGGGGAAAGTGACGCCCCCAAACTATAATTGGAGAGAGTCAGCTACCTCAAAGGTTCTGGTGTTGAGGAGTGAGGCCATGGAAGCAATATCAACACGGGGATGAAACATGATATTAAACCAAGTTGTTATTTAATGGGGACATACTGTGGAGCAAATCAGTATCTGTGCTGCAGTAAGAATATCGACAGTGGGACTGATTAAATTAATGGCGGAGTACCTCAGGAAGGGTTGAAATACCTTCTATAATTTCAGAAAGAATCCGGGACTACCTATCATTACGTTCAGCTAATGGAGACAGTGGGACCTCACTCGATTGTCATTTGTTTAAAACGATTCTCTCTGTGATTTTATTTTGCCATTGAGTGGTTACTGCGGTGACTGCACAATTGGGAGTTTAAAATGTCAAGGTGAGAGGGCGAACTTTGACCTCAGACATACACACAGCCTCTTATCGCTTGTAGATAAATTAAAGAGCTCACTTCTGAGAACTGCAGCTTGGTCTAGATATTTTCCAAACAATTTGGAAATTGTTACAACACACCTCTGGAGGCTGATGGGACTTCATCCTGGGCCTCGTGGCTCAGAGGGAGAGACACTACCACTGCCCCAAAGTCCTGGCAGCCTAGTTGATGTAACCCATCCTTCTAACTGAACTTGCTGAGGTCCCATTACATTCCATGAGCCTTTCCCTAACACCTTCCGAGGCATTGTTGCTAATTGGATATTTCCAACCTTTCAGGAATGGTCCATTCAGAGTCTCCACATATTGAACCTTAATCTCCAGGACGTTGCCAAGAGAAACATCCCGGGCCAATGAGAAACATGGATTCTCTTCCTACTCCTTTGACACTTTGATCTGACTGGGATCCAAACATAATCCAATCGGATTTCCACTCTACTATGAGGGGTGGAGCACTGTGGGGACAGACAGGATCAGGTGATCAGACCTTTCCAATTCCCCTCCCTGGCCACCCATCACCCACCCCCCAGTCAAGGTTTTGGTGATAGTGACCCCTAACCCAAGCCAGCAGCATGCTGACAATAAATCTGGTAGATCCGTGAATTTAACAAAATGATAGACATTGGATCTACGCACCTGAACAATGGACTATTCCACCTGTCCCTGAACCTCAGCACTTCAATCAGGAAAGTGATGGAAGGGGTCAGTGACAGGGCTACCAAGCAGCACCTGCTCAGCAATAACCTGCTCAGTGACACCCAGTTTGGAGTCCCCCAGGGTCACTCAGCTCCTGACCTCATTACAGCCTTGGGTCAAACATGGACAAAAGAGCTGGATTCCAGAGGGGAGGGGAGAGGGACAGCCCTTGACATCAAGGCTGCATTCGACCGAGTGTGGCATCACAGAGCCAGAGCAAAACTGGCATCAATGGGTATCAGGGGGTAAAGTCTGTGCTGATTGGAGTCATACCAGGTTCTATGGAAGATGGTTGAAGTTGTTGGAGGACTGTCATCTTACTCCAGGACATCTCGGCAGGAATTCTGCAGATGTTGCTCTAAGATTAATATCAAACAGCTGAGAAGTAGGTTTGATTGAGAGGATCTAATCCAGTGAGCAGTATCTTCAGGAGCAATTTTCTTGTGTCTCAACACAGGAGCATCAATACTCATGAACTCAAACATTGACTAACAATTCTAAGCCCAACCATCTGTAGCTGCTTCATCAATGACCTTCCCTCCAGCATAAGGTCAGAAGTGGGAATGTTCACCGATGATTGCACAATGTTCAGCACCATTCTCGATACTGAAGCAGTCCATGTTCAAATGTAACAAGATCTGGACAATATCCAGGCTTGGGTTGAAAAGTGGCAAGAAAGGGTGAGGGGGAAAGATGTAAAAGAGACCTATGGGGAAACGTTTTCACGCAGAGGGTGGTACATGTACGGAATGAGCTGCCAGAGGATGTGGTGGAGGCTGGTACAATTGCAACATTTAAGAGGCATTTGGATGGGTATATGAATAGGAAGGGTTTGGAGGGAAATGGGCCAGGTGCTGGCAGGTGGGACTAGATTGGGTTGGGATATCTGGTCGGCATGGACAGGTTGGACTGAAGGGTCTGTTTCCGTGCTGTACATCTCTATGACTCTATGAAACATTCATGCCGCACAAATATCAGGCAATGACTACCTTCAACCAAAGAGAATATAACCATTTCCCTTTGACACTCAATGGCATCACCATCACTAGCGCTCTCATCATCAACACCCTCGGAGTTTACTATTGACCAGAAACTGAACTGGACAATCCAGATAAATAATGTGTTAACAAGAGCAGGTCAGAGGCTAGGAATCCTGCAGCGAGAGACTCAACTTTGTCTCCCCAAAGCCTGTCCACCATCTACAAGGCACAACTCAGGAGGGTGAGGGAATACTCCCCACCTGCCTGGATGGGGCAGCTCCAACAACACTCAAGAAGCTCGACACCATCCAGGACAAAGCAGCCTCTGCTTGATTGCCCACCCCCCATCGACCACCTTGAATACTCTCTCCCACCATCACCAACACTCAATAGCAGCACAGTGTACATCGATGTACTGGAACAACGTACCCAGGCACCTTCCTCCAAACCCACAACCACTCCCATCTGGAAGGCCAAGGGGCAGCAGGTACATAGGAACACCACACTCTGCAAGTTCCCCTCCAAGCCACTTGCCATCCTGACTTGGGAATATAGTTCCTGCAGTGTTACTGGGTCAAAATCCTGGAATTCTCTCCCTATCAGCATGATGGGTATCTCTACACCCCACTGACTGCAGCAGTGTAAGAAGGCAGTTCACCACCACCTTCTCAAAATCAACAAGATACAGGCCAATAAATGCTGGCCCACAACCCAGGAAAGAGTAAAACAGGAGGAGGTGGTTTGATGGATGGAGATTAGCCCATGGTGGACACAGGCAGATCACTCATCAACCAGGATCATTGTACCATTTGGTGATTACACCTGCACACTTTCAGTCACTGGTAATACAATCCCCTCTCGAAAGCTCCAAACCTCTCTAAGTCTCTTAGCTCCTTTGACATCTTTGTTCATGCTTTTGGCCATCTGAACTAATATCTCTTTCTATAGCTTGGTATCCTACTTGGTTTTGCAACACTCTGGTGAAGCACGGATGGGTTTTTTTTCTATCTTTTTCTTCTTCATGTTGTGTGTGTGGAGGTGAGCACTGATGGGTTGTCACATTATTAATGATTAAGTTGTTGTTGTCACATTACTCCACCAGAAGGGGAAGGCACACAAGCTTAACTGAGCATGTCACCTGGGCTGGTACAGCTCAGTGATGAAACTGTGTGACATTAACCAGGCCTGCACGTCCTTCAGTTCAGAGCGGTGAATGAATTAGGGCATGCAAAATTAAGAGAGACTGGCTTAGAGAGAGAGAGAGAGAGAGAGAAAGAAAGAGAGAGAGAGACAGATAGACAGAGAGAGAGAGAGAGAAGTATTTCTGCTGCTCAGTGGAGGCATGGCGACCTGGTCTGGTATGTCTGGAGATGATGACCGGGAGTTATCACTCAAGCCCTAATGGGAGTCTGGGCTGACCTCTACCCCAAAAACCTGGGGGAACACTGCGAGCTTCCAAGCCTGAGTGGAGAATTTTGTTCGGCTTCACATTATTGAGGTATACACAGCAAAGGCAGAGAAACATGACTGACACAGAGGTTTGCTGGGATAGAAGGGTCCACAGGCCAAATGGCCCCTGTTCCAATTATTCCTGAACTTCATACTGTAATGTTGAAGATAACTAAGAAGAGCAGGTCAGAAAGTTTATTACTGTTCACTTCCGTTAATTTGGAAAATGAAAAGTTTTGCCAACATCTTCTGCGCAATTCAACTGATTGGTGCTGGATAATTACCAAGGCTATGGTAAATTTGTGATAATTATCAGATGAAGCATTAACAGTTTTGTTCCTCTACAAACACAGCTGCGTAATAGCATTCTTTCAATTATACAATCAATTTATTTTCATCAAACATTCCTTATCATTGCTTTGTCATTTATAATTGATTTCATAGAATTAATTTTCAAACCACAATCAAATAAATTTAGTTCTAAATATAAATTGTGAGAGGGACAGAGACCATTAACTGCCTTTGGGTTTGACCTTCACAGTGCCTCTATTACAGCCCACTCATCTTGTCCACATCTTTTTTCAAGATTACTCTGAAATGTATTGAACCAATGAACATTCACCATCAGACAGTTACTGGTCAGAAAATTCCCACATCTGCAAAGATTTACAAAGAGGCGTTCAAAAGTACAAGGGGGCTCTGACAGAGGGATCTGGAGAAACCGTTTCCTCTGGCATGCAGCTCAGTAAGCAGGGGGAAGGGGGCTCACAAGGTTGAAGATAATTGGGAAAAGAACCACCAGTGGAGATAAGGAAAATATCTTGCCCCACAGCGAGTTGTTGTGATCTAAAAATGGAGCCTGAAAAGACAGTGGGAACACATTTAATATTCTTCACTGGGATTGGGTCTGAAGTGGGAAAACCACAACAGTAATGGGGCAAGAGTGTGGGGGTAGGGGAGGATTAATTGGCTTGCCCTTTCAGACAGGGTGGGGCTGGATAAGCACCTGCATTGGGTGATCCTTGAAGGGACACATCATCTGACTCTCCATCACATTGTTCAGGAATCTAAAGGAGGCCACTCCCACCACGCTGAACTTGGTCAACTCAACATGCAGGGCATCAAATGGCAGAGTGGGCCCACAACCTTCCAGCTTCCTGAGTCAGGAGCTGAGAGCTAAGCTGACACCCTGTTCCCACTATTAATCAACAACAATCACGATTCTGTAGGGAGACCTGGTGCTGCCTGACATTGTCTTGTGGTGGTGAATCCTCACCAGGACATAGAAACAATCAAAAATATATTTTAAAACTGGTGTAAATGGAAGCAGGAAAGGTGGACATTTCCCACTGATCCACACCATTAACCTCTCACTCCCCTACCTCCGAAACAACACCGGGTCAAAAATAACAAAGTTTAGATGGCTCAATACTGAATGACTTTCTGGTGTTAACACATTGAATTGTTAAGGAGAGTAACTGGCCTATTCTTTCAGAGGCGGAATTCTAGTGTCAGCAGGCTTCTTGACTCTGTGACAGACCCGAGTGTTGTCACTTCTGGGACCTCCCAGTGGTTCTGGCTCTGAGTATTGATGACAATTCTTTATAAGAATCGCTCTTTAGAGATCGAGTAATGTAATGGGTTCACGGTTTTTATTTGTCCTCGGGATGTGGACTAGCCGTGATGCATGTATTACCCATCCCTAATTGCCCAGAGGGTAGTAAGAGTCGATCACTTTGCTGTGGGTCTGGAGTCATAGGTAGGCCAGACTGGGTAAGGATGGCAGATTTCCCTCCCTAAAGGACATTAGTGATCCTACTGGGGGGTTTCTGACAATTAACAACAGGTTCTCAGCCATCATTAGACTCTTAATTCCAGATTTTTATTGAATTCAAATGTCACCATCTGCCCTGGTGGGATTCAAACCCATGTTTCCAGAATATTAGCTTGGGGCTCTAACATATAAACAAGGAACAAGAAAGGCCACTCAGCCCTTCGAGCTTGCTCTACCATGCAATAAGACCATGGCTGATCTGTGGCCTAACTACATATACCTGCCTTTGGCAAATACCCCTTAACACCTTCGCTGAACACAAGTCTATCTATTTCAGATTTAAAATTAATAACCGATCCAACATCCACGTCTGTTTGTGAGAGTTCCAAACCTCTCCCACCCTTTGTGTGTTGAAGTGCTTCCTAATATCTCTCCTGAACGCTCTGGTCCTCATTCCCAGACTGTGCCCCTAGTTCTAGAATCCCCAACTAGTGGAAACTGTTTATGTTTATCTACCCTGTCTTTTCCTATTAACATCTTGAAGACTTCAATCAGGTCACCCCTTAACCTTCTAAATTCTAGAGAAAACAGCCCTAGTTTGTATAATCTCTCCTCATAACTTAATCCCTGAAAACCCGATAATTTCTTGTAAAGCTACAGTGTAGTCCCTCCAAGGCCAGTCTCTCCTTCCTAAGGGGTGGGGCCCAGACCTGCTCGCAGTGCTCCGATTGGGGTCTAACCAGGGTTCTGTATAACTGCAGCATAACCCTTCATCCCTTTGGTCATCAGGAATCTATCTCCTTCTGCCTTAAAAATGTTTAAAGATTCTGCATTGACACTCTGGTTCAGGGTATGACTCATCCAGTGACATTACCCTGTAGCTAGTCTTCTGTCTCAAACAAGAAAGCTAAGCTTATACATTATAAACAAACATTACAGGAGTCAGTGGATTTGGTGTATGGGCAGCTTGTAAACTTCCAGCAACCTAACTAAATCTGGCAGAGTCACAGCTTCAGAAATTAGAAACAGAATGTGGCCATTCAGCCCATTCAATTGGGGCATGATCAGCATGGTTGATCATCCAACTATACCCCATTCCTGGTTTTGCCTGATATCCCTTGATCCCTTTAAATTTAAGAATTATATTGAATCTCCTTGAAAACAGTCAACATCAAAACATGGAATTCTTAAAGGTGAACTCTTTTAAAGGTAAGGTGACAGCAACAGTAACCTCCCTCATCAATCCCAGAGTTAACTGATGATACCCTCATCAGTGACACTGGCTGCCACACTCCACATTCACCGTATTAAAATCTTCTTAACTTTAAAAGCCTTGATCAACCCCCTCCTTAACAATTCGTCTCCAATGGATGTTGTCCCCATATCTCGGGTTTTGCAGATCACTTAATGGCAGCCTGTGTGAAATGCTTTGTCTTTTACAAACCATCAAGAAGAAAATATTTGCATTTCTGTAGCACCTTTCACAATCATAGCATGTCCCAAAGTGCTTTTCTGGCAACTCTGTGTTACAATGTACGAAACAATTAATCAGATCACACCAACCCTCTGAACAGGAGCCTACCCTGCCCCTGTGACCCTACATTACCCACGGCTAATCCACCCTAACCTGCACATTTTAGGGCTGTGGGAGGAAACAAGAGGGAACCCACGCAGACGTGGGGAGAATATGCAAATTCCACACAGGCAGTCGCCCGAGAGTGGAATCGAACCCAGGTCCCCGGTGCTGTGAGGCAGCAGTGCTAACTACTGAGCTACCATGCTGTCCTCATAACTGACAGATAAACATTGCCCAGGACACCAGGTGTCCCACCCCTTTCTCCTGGATGGCAGTGAATGGGATCTTTTACCAACCTTCTCAAGTGGATGTAGAAGATTGGCTGAAAAGTAACGTTCGTGCCACAGAAATGCCAGGCAATAACCAATAAGACAGAATCTAACTACCATCTCTTGACATTCAATGTTGTTACAATCACTGAATCCCCTGGCTAGCAGCTTTCTGGGATTACCATTGACCAGAAACTCAACTTGGCCAACCATATAAATACAGTGGCAACAAGAGCAGGTCAGAGGCTAGGAATACTGCAGTGAGTAACTCACCTCCTGTCTCCCCAAAGCCTGTCCAAGTCAGGAGTGTGATGGAGTACTCCCCACTTGCCCCTGGTTGGGGGGCAGCTCCAACAACACTTGAGAAGCTCGACACCATCCAGGTCAAAGCAGCCCCCGCTTGATTGGCCCCACACCCATAAGATCCACTCCCTCCCCCCACCACCATCACTCAGTAACAGCAGTGTGTACCATCTGCAAGATACACTGCAGAAACTCACTGAAGATCCTCAGACAGCAACTTCCAAACCCCCGGCCACTCCCATCTAGAAGGACAAGGGCAGCAGATACATGGGAACACCACCCCCTGCAAGTTCCCCTCCAAGCCACTCCCCATTCTGACTTGGAAATATATCGCTGCTCCTTCAGTGTCACTGGGTCAGAATCCTGGAATTCCCTCCCCAAGGGACATTGTGGGTCTCCCCACAGCACATGGACTGCAGCAGTTAAAAGAGGCAGCTCACCCCCATCTTCTCAAGGGGCAACTAGGGATGGGCAATAAATACTGGGCCCAGCCAGTGATACCCATGTCCTGAGCAAAATAATAAAAAATTATATAGCACACCGTTGTTAAAAGAGATTATGCTGCTTGTGGGATCTTGCTGTGTGTGCTTTTGGCTGGCGTGTTTGCAGCATTACAACAATTACTGAACCACTCAAGGATTTCAGGATCTCCTGAGGTCAGGATTGGCGCTATTGAAATGCAAGGTCTTCCTTTTCCTTATGGAAGGATATACTGATGCTTCACTTGCCCTAATTCAGGATCAACTAAGAGAAAGTGAGGACGGCAGATGCTGGAGATCAGAGCTGAAAATGTGTTGCTGGAAAAGCGCAGCAGGTCAGGCAGCATCCAAGGAGCAGGAGAATCGACGTTTCTAAAAAAGGGCTTATGCCTGAAATGTCGATTCTCCAGCTTCTTTGATGCTGCCTGACCTGATTCAGGATCAGGTCAGTGAGTCGGACCTCCCATTCCCTCTCCAGCCTGCCCTCCCCAATCACTCAGTAGCTCAGAGTCAAAATCCCGAGAGAAACTCAATCACTCAGAAACAAGACACCACAGGCTGCACAGAGTGCGGGGCACAGTCTGAAGGGCGAGTGCATTCTCACATCCAGGCAGCACTGATGCCACTAGCAATAGCATCACCTTGTGCCCCTGGATCACAGCGAAGGTCACTTGAATGTTGACATTTCATCTTAATCTGTGTCACCTACTCCATCTTTGCTGATGAGGTCTGAGTTGGCGTTTGTTGTGAATTAAGTTGATTAGTGGCGGCTTTTACTTACAGAAGAAAATATCTTGCAACTGAGCGACAGCTCTGGGTCTCTCGTGAATTATAATTACTTTTACTTCTTGACTGGTAGGTTTTCCTAATTCCTCACAGCTCATTGGTTTTTAGCGTGCACATGCATTTATCTTTAGGAGGGTAATAGGTGATTTTCCACCTCAATGGATAATGATAAGAATATAGCCACTAGAGCACTTTGACTGTTCTGTTTCCCATTGAGTGGAATGTAACAACCAGGAGCAATGATGTAGCAACTTACTTGAATGCATTTGCATCTCCGTGTATCTTGTAATTGTCTGCACTGATTCTTGAAATGATCCTGGTCACTGCAATGAGAATGCCAACATTCACCTGAAACCAACAGGATCAGTATGTTAATAGAGTCTGGCTTACACTTTTCAAATATCAATGTCAGCCAGTGACCCAGTGCAAAGACGGCAAGTTCAGGGTAGGCTCAGTCAAAGGACGGGAACATGTCATCTAGACTGACATTCCCAATGGCCGCACTGAGGGAACACTGTACTGTCTCTTACTTCAGATGAGATGTTCAACCGAGTCCCTGTCTCAGGCTGACATGGCAGGGGAAGCAGGAAGGTATCCTGCTCAATAGTTGCCTCTCAAACAACATCCACCAAAACCCAAGCCTCGTCATTTATCACAACATGGGGTATGCAAACTGGCTGCAGCATTTTCAACACTGTAGCAGTGATTGCTGAAGGATCTAATCAGCCCGAGAAATACTTGAGTATATCCTGAGGCCATGCAGGCACAACATAAATGTAAATGTTTTCTTTATTTATTACTTAGGTATTTAGAAAGGTGCTTTAATTGCAATTCATCATGAATATGGATGAAATATCATCAAATAATTATTAGAATGTGCTCATCGTCATTTTGTCAGGTCACCCCAAATGAGAATTTACATTCAGAGTGTTGATGTTTATAAATCATTTATACCTAAAAGAACTCACATTTATATAGAGCCTGACACCTCCTCAAAAACTGCTTTGACTCAATGATGTTATTTTTGTGCTCTCTTCACTGGGGCGTTCCAGGAAAACTGATTGCCCACTTGATTGGCACCCACTCTCACAAGCAGCCACTCCCTCCACTACCAATGCTTAGTAGGAGCAGTGTGTACCATCTACAAGAAACACTGCAGAAACTCACCAAAGATCCTCAGACAGTACCTTCCAAATCCAAAACCACTTCCATCTAGAAGGACAAGAACAGCAGGTACAAGGGAACACCACCCCCTGCAAGTTTCCCAGCAAGCCACTCCCCATCCTGGCTTGGAAATATGTCACTGCTCCTTCAGTGTCACTGGGTCAAAATCCTGGAATTCCCTCCCTAAGGACATTGTGAGTCTACCCACAGCACATGGACTGCAGCGGTTTAAGAAGGCATCTCATCCCCACCTTCTCAAGGGGCAACTAGGGACAGGCAATAAATGCTGGGCCCACCAGTGAGACCCACATCCCAGGAGTGAAGGCAAACCACACACAGCAAGCTGAGAGCGTGATTCTGGAAAAGCACAGCAGGTCAGGCAGCATCTGAGGAGCAGGAGAATCAATGTTTCGGGCATAAGCCCTTCATTAGGAATCACAGTAAGCTCCTGGAAATCTCAATCAGGCCGTTAACCAGTTACTTGG
This sequence comes from Chiloscyllium plagiosum, assembly GCF_004010195.1. NCBI lineage: Eukaryota > Metazoa > Chordata > Chondrichthyes > Orectolobiformes > Hemiscylliidae > Chiloscyllium > Chiloscyllium plagiosum. The sequence goes on from NW_025212168.1 coordinate 23,121, forward strand.
TTGAGATGGTGTTGCAGGGTATGGCCTGGACAATGCTCCTCTACCAGTGAGGATGTTGACAATTGCCTGAATAGCCATGGCCCAGTTTAACATTTCATGTTGAATGTGGACTGTTCCTCAGTCTACTAAGGGTGCCACCCTGGATGATGAGCTATAATGTCAGCTCATTGATTCGAACATCTAAACGTCATGGAAACTTTGCGAGAAAAGAACACAGTAAAATGAAAGACCAATCTCAGAGAGAAGGCTTTGGTTAGGCGACAGAAACTGCACAGTGTTTACACAGTGAGAGTTAACTTATTTCCGAAACTACATCCCACATTCACGTGGTTCGACTCAGGGTCAAGGTGACAAATACAAGTCACACTTGTGATTTTTCTGTGTGGTAGATGATGAGATCAGCTGACTGGATCTCACCTTCCCACACTCTGGACTAGTTCATTTACAAAGTGCAGCCGGAGGACCACGTACAGGGATCCCACTGTTGGGTAATGCCCGGGGTCAAAGCCATTCAAATGAACAGACTGGAACTCTTATTCTCTCAACCTCACATTGTCGATAACTAGACCAACTAGTATTTACAGTTACAGAGTCAGACGGCATGGAAACTGACCCTTTTTTATTATACTTTTATGGGGTGTGAGTGTTGCTGGAACAATTCAGAGGGCTGTTTAGAATCAATCCCATCGCTTGGGTCTGGAATCATGTGTAGGTCAGACCAGGTAAGGATGACAGATTTCCTTCCTACATGAACAAGTGATAATAGTTTTGTGGTTTCCATCGTTCTGACTCAGTGGGGTAACACGCTGGAAATCCAACCCCACTATTCCTCAACTCATCCCGAAAATTAAAGATTTTTTAAATTATGTAAAAATCTCCAATTTACCCATCTTCCAGACCCAGGCTAACAGAAGCACAGAAAGGTTTGTACTAAACAAAAACCATTATTTCATACAATTAAATAGACTCTCCCCTCAGGTCAACAGTTACAAACAATCAGCTCCATCAGTTAAAACCGTCACATCACACACACAAACAGAGAGATGCAGGCAGGAATAAAAACATGGGTGTTACGGGTGGAGGGAAAGACTGAGAAGGCAGTTCAGTGTTCAGTGAGTTTGCTGAGATGATCCTTTGCTGATGAGAACCTGTTCCTCCATCTTTGCTTTCCAGCTAATTTCATTTGTTTGCAGGAAGCAGAGGATGGCTGGTTCACTGATAAAGAGCTTTCTGACTTTAATTAAAAGTCACAGCTAATGATAACTGATGAGGGACAAATAATTGGTTTCTTCACGCTTAATGTGGGTTTTACTGCAGAGAACAGCCCCAAATGTTTAGCCACTTGAGAACCAATCACATAACAGTTGGCCAGAAGAAGACCTTTCTCATCAATAACAGGTAACTAGTCCATAGACCAACTGTTGCTGGCTGAATCTTCATTTGTACACATCTCTTCAGTGCCAACTCATCTGCAAACTACATTTCAACTATTGCTGGAGTCAGTGGCTGTGTAAACAGTGCTTACAATGAAGTCAGGTTACTGGCTTTCAACCATGCAGCAGTCCTTCACTTTATGACAGTGTTTTGCCCATTTCAGTTCACAATCGAGGGGGATGTTGCCAAGGTTGGAGGGTTTGAGCTACAGGGAGAGGCTGAATAGGGTGGGGCTGTTTTCCCTGGAGCGTCGGAGACTGAGGGGTGACCGTATAGAGGTTTGTAAAATCATGAGGGACATGGATAGGATAAACAGACAAGGTTTTTTCACTGGGGTGGAGGAGTTCAGAACTAGAGGGCATAGGTTTAGGGTGGGAGGGGAAAAATATAACAGGGATCTAAGGAGTAACTTGTTCACACAGAGGGTGGTACGTATATGGAATGAGCTTCTAAAAGAAGTGGTGGCAGCTGGTACAATGACAGCATTTAAAAAGCATCTGGATGGGCATATGAAAGAAAGGGTCAAGAAGGATATGGGCCAAATACTGGCAAATGAGACAATATTAATGTGGAATATCTGGTCAGTATGGACAAGTTGGACAGAAGGGTCTGTTCCTGAGCTGTACATTTCTATAAGTCAACAGAAAAATAAAACATGACTATCTTTGCATCATCTCTGAGACCAGCTGTTCAATCCTAGATCTCTTTTGTTCAATTTATACGCTGCGTTGGAATTTGAATCCAGGCCTCTCGAGCATTAACTCCTGCCACTGGAGTACGACACTGCTACAACATCTGACAGCACTGGCATCTCCCACAATACCACCATATCTTATAATACCGCCATCCCATACAATACCGCCATCCCCTA
>NW_025212169.1:0-7810 GCF_004010195.1 Chiloscyllium plagiosum
GACGATGTGATGTGAGTCCACCCTCCTGACCTCCGAGACCTTGGGGATTCCATTTGTACCAGCTCAACACAAAAGGGAGATGGCATCAGGGTCACGGCTTCTAAGTTGTGCCGGGGGGAAACGGAGGTGCCAGTGGGTTAAAAGTGAGAATTGCCCTTCACTGAACATTGCTCCTTACGAGGATGGTGGGACGTGGATGTTTCAGAATCTTCACACGAGGCATCCCAGTCCTCTCCGGCTCGTAGCAGGGTCCTCCCAACATGGCAGGGGGAGGGGGGACGTGAGGGAACGGATATGGGGCACTCCACCACTCGGCTTAACCCTTACTGTCCTATTCCAAGCTGTTTCTCCTGGAATGGGAGAAAGGGAGGGATGGAGGGAGGGAGGGTGGGAGTGGGTACCTCTGCTGTTAGTGCTGGTGTAGTTGGGGGAGATATGGTGAGGTATCTGGAGGGAGTCAGTCCACAGTGTCGTATCCATGCAATGTTATTAGTGTGTGTGTATGTGTGTGTGTGTATTGGGGGGGAGGGATTGGGGGGTGGGGGGATCATGGGAAGAGAGAGAGGGAAGGTGCTGCATGCAGCAGTGAGAGTGGTGGAGCATGAACGTTGTTCTGGGTCGCTGCTGCAACAGATATACAGTGAGTGTGATGGAGCAGAGAGAATACGGTGACCCTTATCCTGATAGAGCCGGGGAGGCTATTGATGCTTGTCCTGTATTGCTGGACATTTCTTCAGACCGCAGATACTGCACTGAGCTGGGTGGGAAGCTCAGACAATGCTCGGTGGGTCGGATAGTGTGACCCTTTCTGGGAAGAGAATGGTCTCTCTCTGTGCTACCCCATCCACCAGGACCTCCATACCCCTGTCGAACAAACTGTGGTGTAATTGCCCCTTATCTGCAATGCTCGGGGTAAACTGTACAAACCAGCTCCGACATCAAATATGCTCAAATGTGTACCCACTGGCCTTTTAAAGATGGCACCAGTGCCAGGGATCACGGAATACCCAGGGACATCAGTGCGATGGTGAGTACCTCCAGCCGTGATGGGTGGGAGAATGGGGCTGGCATTGAATGAGAGGGACACCATGGGGTGGGGTAGGTAGTTAATGAGGTGAGTTCGATAAGGTAGCACCAGGAAAGTAGCACAACCTTGTGCAGACAATCCCTCTGTCATACTCAATGAAAATGGCACTGAGATAAATTATGGTTCGATGAGACGAATATACTGTTGAGCCCAATCCCAGTTTCAACGCTGCAGCTGCTTGACCAATGCTCATCATCACAGAGAAGGAGCTCAACATTACCTTCCCCTTGGGAAATATGGCAGAACAGGAGACTGAGCTATCAGTGGGGAAGCACTTTGAGACACATAATCATAATTCTATTAGTTTTAAAATAGAGATGGAAAAAGATGAACTGGCTCTAAAAGGTAACGCTCTAAATTGGAGGAAGGCCAATTTTGATGATATTAGCAAGAACTTCCAAACTGGATTGGAACAGATATTCGCAGTTACGGGGCCAGCTGAGAAGAGGGACGCCTTCAAAAACGGAGATGTCATAATCACAGAGACAGTCTGTCCCTGTTAGGGTGAAGGGTAAGGCTGATAGGTGTAAGGAATGCTGGAGGACTGGAGAAATTGAATGTCTGGTAATGGATAAGGGGGAATCATATGTCACGTAGCGAGAGCAGGAGTCAAGATTTTTTTCATTCACGGGTTGAGGGTATCACTGGTTGGGCCTGCATTTATTACCCATTAGTAATTGCCCAGCGGGCAGTTCCGAGTCATATTTCAACTCTCCCTCCCACTCTGCCCGAGGACTTGGAGGTTCTGGGCCTCCTTCACCGCCGCTGACTCACCACCAGACGCCTGGAGGAAGAAGGCCTCATCTTCCGCCTCGGAACACTTCAACCCCAGGGCATCAATGTGGACTTCAACAGTTTCCTCATTTCCCCTTCCCCCACCTCACCCCAGTTCCAAACTTCCAGCTCAGCACTGTTCCCGTGACTTGTCCTGACTTGTCCTACCTGCCTATCTTCTTTTCCACCTATCCACTCCACCCTTCCCCGTCCCCGACCTATCACCTTCATACCCTCCCTCACTCACTTATTGTACTCTATGCTACTTTCTCCCCACCCCCACCCTCCTCTGGCTTATCCCTCCACGCTTCAGGCTTTCTGCCTTTATTCCTGATGAAGGGGTTTTGCCCGAAACGTCGATTTTACTGCTCCTCGGATGCTGCCTGAACTGCTGTGCTCTTCCAGCACCACTAATCCAATTACGAGTCACACACATTGTTGTCGGTCTGGAGTCACATGTAACCCAGGCCAGGTAAGGAGGCAGTTTGCTTCCTTCAAGGCCATCAGCGAACCTGATGGGTTTTCCAAAAGTCGAAAATGGATTCATCATTGTCATTTGGCTCTTAATTCCAGATTTAAAGTGACTGTCGAGAAGGGTCTAAAGCCAGAAGGAGTAGACATAAGAGGGAAATCCGGAGGCCGGACTCGTCACGGAACCATGGCAACTTCAGAATTGTCCTTGAATACAATTCTGTTTCTGCTGCTGCTGGACATGATAACCAAGTTTAGGCTGCAAAATCTACAATTCAACTCTACTGACTGTCCCCCAGTTTACAATGAGACCCATTCACCCATCAGCCCTGTATCCAGTGACCTAACCTGGTTTCTGATGCGGTAACACTTCCATTTTCATATTCTCATTTTGCTGAAAGTCTCTCATTGTTGTCACGCCTCCAATTTGTTACTTTAGCTCAATACATTTCAGGTATTAATCTGTACCTTTTCTTTTCCGTAATGCCATCTTCTGTGTTTGAAGTGAATGTGTTTTCTTCTGATTTTCTCCCTGACCATGATTAAGAGCTCTGTAGTGTCAGTGATTCCAGTCTTATGCAGTTTCAGCGTCAAGGAACTTGTCAGCATGCGTTATCATTCAGTTCCCAATGTAAGACGCTCCATGTTGAACTGGATGTTTGAGCATCTTTCACATACTTCTATGGAAATTGTTGGAAAACAGAAATTGCTGAAAATGTTGCAGCATCTACTGGAGTGAATGCAGAGTTACACTTTCAGTCCAGTGAGCCTCCACAAAGCTCCCAGTTTGTCCAGCATTTTTTGCATTTTATTTCCAGTGTCCATAGTTATTTGTTTAATTGAAAATTTGTGCTGCACACAAATTCATTTCTGGAGAAAGTCAGCAAGTCTGGCAGCATTTGCAGAGACAGAGAATCAGAATTAGCGTTTCAAGTCTAATGTGGCACTTCTTCAGAACTTAAAACGATTGCAAATGGGCTGACAAATCCCTGCCAGAGGCGGGGGATGGATGACAGGGGAAAGAGGTGTAGCAAAGATAAATGGGCTTTTAGCAGTGCTGAACGATTAAGTAATGTAAAACGGGTTTAAATTAAGATGTGAATGGGAGAAAGGGAATCTCTCTACTCAGTACAAAATAAAGAAGACACAACCACACAAGGTCATCAGGAGTCGAGGAGGGAGAATGTTGACTATGTGGTATTTTCAAGATCTGGCCACAAATACGTTTTCTCTGTCGAGATCACCACCCCCTTTCGACAAAGGAATTCAGATGCTTGAATTCTTATTGTCACGGGTAAGCGTTTCATGCTGCCTTAGTATTGTAATGTGGAGAAAAGCAAATAACAGTATGAAGTTTGGGCTGGATATTGTTCAACTGTCTTTTTAATATTGCTTCAATTTGCAATGATTTTGTTTTCTGCTTGTTCTTGAAGTTAGTATTGGATGGAGTGTAGCAAATTCATTTCTGGAGAAAGTCAGCAGGTCTGGCAGCATCTGCAGAGACAGAGAATCAGAATTAGCGTTTCCAGTCTAATGTGACACTTCTTCAGAACTTAAAACGATTGGAAATGGGCTGACAAATCCATGCCAGAGGCGGGGGATGGATGACAGGTGAAAGAGGTGTGGCAAAGATAAATGGGCTTTTAGCAGTGGTGAACGATTAAGTAATGTAAAACGGGTTTAAATTAAGATGTGAATGGGGGAAAGGGGATCTCTCTACTCAGTACAAAATAAAGAAGACACAACCACACAAGGTCATCGGGAGTCGAGGAGGGAGAATGTTGACTATGTGGTATTTTCAAGATCTGGCCACAAATACGTTTTCTCTGTCGAGATCACCACCCCCTTTCCACAAAGGAATTCAGATGCTTGAATTCTTATTGTCACGGGTAAGCGTTTCATGCTGCCTTAGTATTGTAATGTGGAGAAAAGCAAATAACAGTATGAAGTTTGGGCTGGATATTGTTCAACTGTCTTTTTAATATTGCTTCAATTTGCAGTGATTTTGTTTTATGCTTGTTCTTGAAGTTAGTATTGGATGGAGTGTAGAAGTTTGAGGGGTGACATTATAGAAGTTTCCAAAATCATGAGGGATATGGATAGGGTGAATAGCCAAGTCTATTCCACGTGATGGGGGAGTTCAGCCAGAGAAGGATTAGGTTTAAGGTGAAAGAGGGAACGTTTACAAGGGACGCAGGGGCAATGTTTTTACACAGAGGGTGGTGTGGGTATAGAATGAGCTGCCAGATGGTGGTGTGGTAGATGCATATACAGCTAAAACATTTAAAACTCGTTTGGACAAACATATGAATGGGAAACATTTAGAGGCATATGGGGCCAAATGAAAGCAGGTGGGACGAGCTTAATTTGGAAAACCTAGCTAACATGGACATTACGAAAAGCTTCACGCAAAGTCAGTGTGGTTTTGTGAAAGGGAAATTATACTTTGCCCTGTAAAATCATGCAAAATATTTCTGGAGATGCCCGAGAATGTAACAAGCGGACTTCATAAAGCGGACCTGGTAGACACCAGTCTTTCCAGAGATTTTCCACAAGGTATTACAAAATAAGAGTTCTTACACAAAACAGAAGCTCGTAGGATGATGGATAATATATTAATATGGGATGATGAATGATTAACACATAGAAATCGGGGATTCAGGATTAATGGATCTTCATGATAAAGGTAAATCTGCTGGAGTACACAAATATCGCCCAATTATATCAGTTATTCACAATCTATACTGACAGCCTGATGGCGGGAGCTGAATGCAATATACATCTGAGTTTGTGGATGACACTGACAACTAAAAGACAGGCTGTTATTTAATGGAGGGGACTTCCAGAAAAGGAGCAGTGCAAAGAAATTGGAGTCTTCCTGTGCATGAAACATAAAATCAGCATGCTGATGCAGCAAGTAACTAGGTTGGTTCATTCGGCTGCTTCCTGAGATGAAAGGTTTGAATTATTGACAACCTCTAAAATGGAGAGGCGATCATTCATTGGTGTTTAAATGAATGAGGAGTGATATTGCTGAAAAATAGAAGACACAGAAGTGGTTTGAGGAGGTAAATGTTAAGAATTTGTTTCTTCTCCTGAGGGGAATCTCGAACTCGAAGACATAGATACCAAATATGGAGAACATCGATGTCAATCTGAGATGCAGAGTGATGCTTTTTTCTCAGAAGGTAGTGAATGTCTGGAATTCCCTAACCCAGAGAGGTATGGGGGGATACAAGGAGTCGGCACGAAAGTGGAGTTGAGCCCTGGAGTAGATCAGCCATGTTCTTATTAAATGACAGGGCTAGCATGAGGGGTCGAATGGCCGACACCTGTTCCTATTTATTAATTCCACATGTTATGCGTTTGGAAAGTACCTTGTTTTCCTGGAAGTCGTGTTGTACAATGTTCATTCAGGGAGAGCAGAGGATTTGTTTGAGTTAACCCTGGGTGGGGTATGGGGGCTGTATTCACAGCGAATCTGGGTCTGTAACATGACTCCCATCTGGAGCAGAAGTTACAGAGAGGGGAAGCCTGGAAACAGGGATTGGGGGTAGGGGTCACTTCCAGACCCAGCCTGGATTTTCTAAGTGCATTTCTGAAACTACATCTAACCATTGGAGTGACGTCGATCTGCTCCTGTTTAGCAGGTCCGAAGGACTGAATAGAACATCAGAACACAGGGCTGAGAGACACGAGTGGGCCATTCGGCCCTTTGACACATACTCTATCAGTAAGTAAGGTCGTGGCTCATCTCATTGTGGTCCCAGCTGCACTTTTCGATCCATGCGCCATTATCCCTGATTCAACTGCCTATGAACAATTAGCCGAAGCCATCCTCGATATAATATAATATAGATGTATGTAACTAATATAACTAACAGAGGAGCATGGTGTATCTGTGGTGAGCACTGCTGCCTCATATCACCAAGTAGTTGGGTTCAATTCCAACCCTGGGCAACCCTCTATGTGGAGTTTGAACATTCTCCCTATATCTGTGTGGGTTTCCTCTCAATGGTCCAGTTTCATCTCACAGTCCAAACATGTGCAGCTTAGAGTGGTTTGACCATGCTATAGTGCCCAGAGATGTGTAAGTTAGGTCGGTTAGTAATGGGAAATATGGGGTAACATTGGGGGCAGGTCTGGGTTGGATGCTGTTCAGTGGGTAGGTTTGCATTCAATTGGCAGAATGTCCTGCCTCCTCACTGTAGAGGTTGTATGACAATGATAACAAGTTTGGACTATACAAACACACAGTGGGTATCTACCTGATCCACTGTCCTCAAGGTTTTGTATGTTTCAATAGGATCAGCTCTCATTCCACGTCTAACCTGTTAAAACCTCTATAATATAAGCCCTTCATCCCTGGAATACGTGAAGTAAAACATCTCTCAACTGCTTCCAATGTAATTATATCCTTTCTCAGGTAAGGACACCAAAAAAATCTAACACACAGATGAGTTAAATTTTTGTTTTCTCAGTGTTTTGAGTCTCTATAACACTCTTCCCCGCCGAGCATTGGAGGCAGAGATATTCAATATTTTTGAGGCACAGACAGAAGGTTCACATGTAACAATGAAGTCAACGATTATTGAGGAATGGGCAGGAATATGCAGGAATTCTGACAGTGGTACAAATTACACTGTTCCAGAACATCCAGTAATATAATGCAAAACGAAGTGATAAAATAGATAAAAATTTTAAATGGAACAATACAGTATCAAAGGACCATGGGGCTGCTCTGTCATTAGAGAGAGGCCATGGGTGGTGGTTTGTCCTGAGAGTCACCATATGTTGGGAGATGGGGTGAGGTTGAGAGAATGTCTCCTCATGGTAACCTCTGTTAGTGTGAATTGAACTTGCTCTGTTGGCGTCCCTTTTTTTTTTACAAACCAGCCGTCTAGCCAACTGAGTGGGAGACTGTGCAACTGCTAGAGACAGAAACAGTCACAGACAAAGGGCAAAAGAAACTTTCATAACAAGGTAAAGGTGCAATTCAGATAACAGTCTAGGTAACGGCTAAGCATGATAACGTTCTCTGCAAGAAATTGTATTTTATAACGAGCCAAGTGGTTAGAAGCTGTCTTTGGCTGAAAACAATAAGATGAGACAAGTGAAATAACAAGAATTATTAATTAAAATTGGATATCTATAACCATAAAATAAGTGTGCATTTTTTATTGTTCTTTGTAAAATGTGCTTATCATTACCCAAAAGAATAAAACTCATGGAATATATTGTGAGGGGAGTCCATCTGTATGAGAAAGACCCTCGAACAGGTGCTTGAAGTAAACCAGAGTAAATGTGCCTCAGTGTCATGTGCTCAGTGACAGAAACCCGTGGAGTTGAATGACTGAAAGTTCCAGTAACATGGAGCTGAGAAAAGCAACAGACCAGCTGCGATCTCATTATATGCTAGAGCACGTTTGAAGGGCTGAATGGCCTCATGATGGATTTGAATTGTCTGTGTATTGAAAA
>NW_025212169.1:8742-20626 GCF_004010195.1 Chiloscyllium plagiosum
GCACCCGGAGGAAACCCACACGGACACAGGGAGAATGTGCAAACTCCACACAGTCAGTCACCTGAGGCATTGAACCTGGGTCTCTGGCGCTGTGAGGCAGCAGTGCTAACCACTGTGCCACCGTGCCGCCTACAGGGCTGTCCCACGCTCCATCCTGGACAGATTGCTGGTTTGTACTGAGCCTGGTCTGCACAATATTCCATCTTGGACAGATTGCTGGATTGCACTGAGCCTGGTCTGTACAGTATTCCATTCTGGACAGATTGCTGGTTTATACTGAGCCTGGTCTGCACAGTGCTCCATCCTGGACAGATTGCTGGGTTGGACTGAGCCTGGTCTACACAGTGCACCATGCTGAGCAGGTATCTCATCTGGGCTTACACGTGTCTGGCCTCGACTGTGAGGTGGATTGTATATGCTGTATAATGTCTGATAGAGCTATCACTTCTCCACCTCAGTGCATTCCGCTTTGAAAGCCCGTATTTCTGCAACATGTTGTCGATGAAGTAATTCTCCATTTAAAACGTCAAAATCTTTCATTTATGCTATGAACCCAAGCAGACCGCCCCTCACAACACATGACGAAGTTAGTCTCGACCCGAACGTTTTCTTACTTTAAAGGTAAATGTGAGGTGCTGTGTTTCAGGCACAATTTGTTTGGTCAAAATATTTGACTTTAATCAAAACACAATCTATTCAAATACAACAACAACAAGAGAAACTTGGAATACCTTAATTCTACTGTAAAAACTAAAAGAATTAGCGTTTATTTACCTACTCTACAGTAACTGTTCCAATATAGTAACATCCCATAAACATACACTTGTGAAATAACAAATTCAGGAAACAGATCGTCTCACATGCAGTTTTCCAATCGAGGAGGAAAGAACATCAAAAGCCAATGTGAGAGAAATCTCAGAGAGAGTGTGTAGTAGCCAGGAAAGATTTCCAACCTTCCAACTCTGCTGGGACCCCAGCAATACCTGGTGAAAGGTAAAACAAAGAATCCTGGTTCCGTGAGAGTTTGACCATCACTCCACAGCACCAGGCCACAGCTGCAAAGACCACAAGGAATGCATTGTATATACACCGTCTATGCCACTGTAGGAGCCTCTAAAAATGGCTAACCTCACCTAAGCCGTTAAATGATGGTTAGATAAATATCAAAGTTAAATATAAATAAATAAAATGAAAGGATGCAGAAGGCCTGGTGATCAGACACAGATGGCTTTGGGACCCCAGGTATTCCCATCCTGCCAAAATATAGTAGGATCATTAGGCTAGTGAATAGAAAGCATCATCACTCTGCCTCACCTCTAACTTTACAAATGGGGATGTGCTATTAGTCCAATAGTCAGCGATGTCAACAGCCCAACCAGACCAAGTATTGTTGTAACATATGAGGGTTGTAGTGAAAAGGGTTTACTGGAGCTATTTGTGACTGTGTATGATGTCAGTCTCCATGGATCCTAACTGTGTCATTAGTAAGGGGCTTTATTATCTTTCTCTATTAGTAAGGGACTTCCTTCAACCTGTTAGGTCATAGTATCAGCGGCAGTGTTATCCTCAAGACCATTGGGCTCTGCAGCTACAGAGAGAGGGAGAGGAAGAAAATCTTAGAACAACAGATTGGAATGTTCCAACCATGGCTTAGAATCTGAGAACATTAGACTGGAATGTTACAACAATAGACAAGAGTTTATCTGATGGTCTTTGTTATCTTTCTCAGGATTGGCCATGGTTAGAGTTGCAGATACGAGCCATATTGATGATTATTCAAGCAGGTCACTATCCCATCCTCGCAATTTTTGGTGTTCCTGGTAAGCCTATCTCTGTCAATTCGATAAACGATGGTGAAGGTTGTTGCTATTTCTGTTATTTCTATTTGACAAATACATAATTTGCTATCTTCAGTTTCAGTCACAAACTCCACTTCATTTCCAACAATTTCAGTCTCCTCACTCATAAACATCTAAGAATGAACAGACTGTTCCAACCCTTGATCTTCCGTTTGCCCTGAACTGTTTTATACTCTATATTCTCTCTGCTATCAAACCTGCCTGCACCCACCTCGAGAATATCCCCAGTCTCCACCTCTGCCTCAATGCTGTTGCTAAATAAGTCAGCATCTGCCCCCTTGTTAACTTCTGATTTTATGGCTCCACTTCTTTTCTGACTACTCTTCCAGTTACAAATATTTTGACCACAAACTTGTTCTTGTCACTCTACCTACTTAATAATGGGGACATCATATCAGTGTAATAATGTCACTGGCCGTGTGACAAAGGCACAAATTATGACTTTAAATGCATTGTTTCAAATACTTCTACAGCCGATGACAGAAGTTAAAACCGAATGGCAACAATTGGAATGAAATCTCATTTTACAAACGACAACCATAAATCACTAGGATTTCTTTTATTATTTCACTGATAGCCTTTGGTTAAAAAAAAACTAATTGTGAGAAAAATGATTGGCTCCGTGTTGTCTTGACAAATCGACTCGGAGTCAACGGCAATTAGTGACGGATGACAAATGCTGTCCTTACCAGTGATGCTGACATCCTGTGCAAAAACAGCATTAAAGGTGAAATAAACCAAGGAACTGTGGGTGATGGAGATCCGAAATAAACTTCTCCAGTGTCTGAAAATGTTGGAGAATCTCAGCAAGTATGGCAGCCGCTGTAGAGAGAAAACAAGATCAAGTTTCGAATCTAGTGACCCTATAGCATAACTGAAAGCAACTGGGAAATAATATTAATGGTCGGATGAGTGAGGGGAAGGTTAGTTGAGTGGATGTAGAAAAGTCCAGCGAGAAAGAGAGAGAGAGAGAAATGAAAAGCAAATGTAGAGACTGCTGATAATGAACCAGAAGGAAAATAAAGTGGGAGCTTATTTTAAAATTTCCACTTTTCCCATATTCCTGAATATCATGTCAATTTAGATGTGTCCCTGTTTACATTGAGTGATACTCCATCTGTCTTTCTCCTCTGAGTGTAATGATCGACTCTGCAGGCAATACTGGTGCTGCCCTTATAGTTGCTCAGATACATAGAAACGGAATGTTACATTGTCAACTGACTTTTTTGAAGAAGGAACTGTAACTGTAGGACTGTGCAGAGATGTAACTGTTTTTTTCTGCTAAGAACAGAAACATTTTCAGCACTGAATGGGTGCAACGTGTGTGTGGGGATTTGACTTCTCCTGTCACTACAGAATAAAAGGAGGTTCTGTGGACGCTTTTCTCGGTATCATCTCCCGAATCTATTCAGAGAGACCCTATGGTCTGGTGAACCTACTTGATTGAGATATGAACACTGCATTTACAGAGTGTTCTGGGTCCATGGTAAACAAATGGAGTCCAGGTTACACAGAAGGGAAGCTCCGTACACAGGGAGGGCAGGGCATTGCATGATCCTGCCTGGGATTTACAGGAACATTTGTCTAAGCTGGGCCCATTCCAATCGTAAAATGTGAAACCAGCTTCTTTCAAAAATGAGGTGGTCCCTGAGCGGTTTCCCCTTCTTAAAAATAGACTGTAAACCTACAGCAGGGACAGGACTGTGCTGACACTCGCCATGAAGTGAACTGGATTGATTCTGGAGCTTTCCAGGTAAGAGTGGGAGACATATACATCACCATGAAGTGTATTGTATTGATTCTGGAACTTTACAGGAGGAGTGAGTGACATATCTGGAGTGCAGTCCTCCGATATAACACTAGCTAATGGAAGCCATCTGCCTGCTGAGAGGAATGTATTGGTTCTGTCTCCACGGAGGAAGGTGTAGAAACTAACTTCCAGAAATACCAGGGAACAGTGTCCCTGGTGAAAATTAGGGGATGCGCGAAATTAGAATTAATAAAGAGTATGTATTTGAAAATCTATTCGAATTGAAGCTTGGTATGTTGCTGGATCTGATGAGCCACATCCCAGAGTATTGAGGAGGTGGCAACAGAGCTAGTGAAAGAATTACTGATTATTCTTCGAAGCTGGTTAGATTCTTGAGGGATCCTGCAGACTGGAAAGCGGCAGTTGTTCTGCTAAATATTTAAACAGACGGAGAGGGCAAACAGAAAACTAAATAGTTTGATGTCAGCTGTGAGAAAAAAAAAACATTGTAACTTTTTATAAGGACTGTGACAACTAGACACTTGGAACATAATGATATGATTACATTCGGCCTAGATTCAGGAAAGGGAAATGATCTTTGATTAACCTGCTGAGATGATAAACATGTTCCAATGACTCCAAACGCTGGAGAGTTTGCAATGGATTCTGATGAAGTGCAATTTTACTCAGGCTCCTTGATGTCATCTTCAATTAAATACTGCCCGATATAACAGGGCTAGTCGCTCTTTAGTAGGCCCTTGTACTCCATCACTCATGTTGATAGGCCATGGTGTAGGAGCAGGCAGTGATTTCTTCAAACAGAGTGTCGTGAATGTCAGGAAATCGCTATTCCAGAGATTCAGGGGAGCTATAGCAGTAAGTGCCCTCCACCTGTTCCTGTCTAGCATGTTGGAGGGTCTGAATAGAACATCAAAACAGGAGCAGAGTTAGATCGTTAGATACTATGAAACTTCTCCACCAGGCACTAAGATTGTAGCTGATCAGGTTATGGTCTCAGCCCCACTTTCCTGTCTGTATCCCATTATCTGTGACTCACTTCTCTGTCAAATATTTAACTAACTCAGCTTTGTATAAATGTGAACAAAGAGGCACCACATACCTCTGGAGAAGAGACTTCCCACTCAAAAGGTTCTTTTAGAATTTCTGTTCATCTCTCTTACAGTGTCATAAAGCACGGAGATCTGTCCACGTAACTCTGACGTCCCAATCTGATCTCGTCCCATTTGCCAGCATTCAGCCCATATCCCTCTAACACCTTCCTGTTAATGTGTATCCATATGCCTATTAAATGTTGTAACTGTATCAGCCTCCATCACTTTCTCTGAGAGCTAATTCCATACACACACCACAATCTCCACGAAAATATTGTCCCTTTACTATTTTTCTCCTCTCACCTTTAGCCTTTGTCCGATAGTTTTGAACTCCCCATCCTGAAAGAAAAAAACGTTGGCTATTCAGATTATCCATTTTCTTCATGATTTTATAAACCCCCATAATCTTTATAAACCTCCATAAATCCTTACCCTCTCAATGCTCTCGAACAACACGGCCACCAATGACGTCAGGCTCACTGATCGATAGTTCAGTCTCAACCTCCGATGGTCCAGAGTAAACAAGCCCCAGTCTGCCCAGCCTCTCCCTGTAGCTCATCACTCCATGTTTGGCAATATCCTTGTCAATCTTTTCTGCACCCTCTCAAGTTTAACAGCATCCTACCTGTAGCAGAGCAAACTGAATTCAACACAGTATTCTAAATCTGGACTCACCAACATCCTGCCCAGTTGCAGCATTCAAATCATTTATATAAATAATGAAAATCAGTGGATTCAGCATTGGTCATATGCCTCCAGTCTGAAAAGCAGTTTTCTAATACCCTCTATCTCTTAGCTTCACTCTAATTTTGTAGTCACTTGGCTAGCTTATCTTGGATCTATTTATGACCTAACCTTGCTAACTTGTCTGCCATGCGGAATCCTGTCGAATGCCTTGCTGAAGTCTATATGGACTGCGCCTACCACACTGCCATCACCAATCGTTTTTGTCACCTCTTCACAAAATGCAAACAACTTTGTTCGAAATGATTTCCCATGCACAAAGCCACGTTGACTATCCTTCATCAGGTGTTACATTTGCAAATACATGTAAACCCTTACCGTCTCAATGCTCTCCAACAATATGGCCACCAATGACGTCAGGCTCACTGATCGATAGTTCAGCACATTATTCCTCTTCCTCGTCCCACACTTCCACTGCTCACTGGAAATGTGAATGCAAGCGTCTTGGTGATATGACGAACAATATAGGTCTCAGAGCGTGTGAGGTTTAGGAACAAGTCAGGGCAGGATTCTTTAATCAGCTAAAATTAACAAGTTTATGACCGAAACAAAGTTACTCATTCTACGATGGAAAGATGAATGACAGACGGTTTGAATATTGAAAATCTGTGCGTCGATGTTTCCCTCTATAAAAATATTGACGCATGCACAGGTTTGATTACAAACTGAAAAATATAATCTCGGCAGAATTTTAACTTGAAAGAACTGTGCCCAAATATTAATTGAACTCATGACGAAAGGAAACGTGAGTGATGGTTCCAAATATCATTCAGCTTATATAGCTATTCTGCTCTTACAATCTACTGGCAATGGGATTGCTTCCTGTAACAGGTGGATTTAGCTTACTTCCCTTTACTTCAGGTAGTCGGGCGATTCCAGTGAATTCTCGACAGGAATCCTCCATGATGGGTAAAGATGACTGAGGAGTTTTCAGCTCACACACATTGCTGCGAAGAGGAACACAGAGAGAGAGGGAGAAACAGGCCGTTCCTTCTCAGGAAGGTTGCACTTTCTCCCTCCTTGTGCTGAATCACACAATGACGTTATCCTACCCCAAACTGGGAGAAATGAGGTCTATTTGAACAGTACCTGAATTGTACGACTCCATCAAATTCCCTGCTCCATGTAGATACATCATTGCTGCTGTTCGACACCCAGCCATTTCTTTCAGAACAAATAGCGCCACTAGATTTGAAGATGTGTTTATGTGTTCCCTATACTTTTATAGTACAACTTGTAATATCTTCACAGTATCTGATTTCAATGCATGCACCTTATTCTTAAATTAGCTCCCCAGTCTTATTCTCCCATAGAAGATAACATATTCATCAGGTATTCATCAGCTCAAAATGTTGAGTGGTCAATAAGAACATTTCTCATTCTCAGGCCTAACCTTCGAATCGTTCATAACACAATGCCTTCATCGCAAAAACGAGTAAAAATAAACATCTGTGAAACATTTCAAAAGCAATTTGTTTTTCACTTCAGTGAAATTACAACCACACCCAGTACATCAGATGCTGTCTCAGCATCGGCATGGACAGATGCAGTAAAACATCCTTCAGATCAGACCCAATACTCTTTATAAAGAAAAAGTATCATTCCATTTATTTTCCAAATCACATACTGCATCTACAGGCTAACTTGTTGCGATTTATGTACCAGGACACGCAAATCCCTTTGTACCACCGAGTTCTGCATTCTGCCTCCAGTTACATAATTTGCTGTTGCTTAATGCTTCGTCCATAACACAAACTTCCCATGACCCACATTGAACATACTTTTATTCTGCTGAAGATTTGCTCACGACCCTCCCCTGTCCGTATCCTCTTGCAGACACTATGTCTCGTCTTGACATCTAATTGAATGACGATCCTGGTGTATGGGCAAATTGAGCTCCAATCCATTCAGCCCCGTCATCCAAATCATTATTCTAGATTGCAAACCGTTGATAAACTCACACTGATCCCTGAGGAATTTCACTAAAAAACCGCTTTCTAACCTGAAAATAAGTAATTATCTCCATTCTGTATTTCCTGGTAGCTGACCAGGCCAGGACTCCCTGTTCCTGTGTAGCAGCCTAGAAATGTAGCATGGCCTCTTGCAATGCTGTGTAGCAGGTTGTCGATTTGTTTCTGATCTCAGTGACCCTCCTTCCAGCCATTTGTTGTCAGATAATCAGGTAGGGTTCGTACTGTAAATGTTCTTGATCACTGAGAGTTTAAGAGATGAGCACAGAATATAGACTAATATTTGGGGACAACGCTACCTGGTCAAACATGCTGTCTTTCTGATGCAGCAATAGAATCATTCTAGAATAACAGTAATGTGCTCAAATTTGATCTTTAGTCGCAGAGGGTGGGGAGGGGTGGAGATTTCCTATAGTCTGATTAACATGTGTCTCCTTAACAACACAACCAATAATCCTCATCATTAATTTCATTGTTGGTTGTTGCTGCTGTGTTGAATAATTGCCACAGTCACAGCACATTAACATAAATTATTCTCTTTGAGAGGTGACCTTATAGACGTTTATAAAATCTCCAGGGGCATTGATAGGGCAAATAGGCAAGGTCTTTTCCCTTGGGTAAGGGAGTCCAGAACGACAGGGCATAGTTTTAAGGTGAGAGGCGCAAGGTATATAAGGGACCTAAGGGGCAACTTGTTCACACAGTGTCTGGTGTGTATGTGGAATGAGCTGCCAGAGGAAGTGTTGGAGGTTGGTAAAATTACACCATTTAAAAGTCATCCAGATGGGTTTATGGAAAGGAATGAATCAAAGGGATATGGGCGAAACGATGGCAAATGAAGACATCTGGTTGGCACAGATGAGTTGGACCAAAGGGTCTGTTTCGTTGATGTATATCTCTATTGCTCTGTGACGGAATCCTTCATTCTATTCCCGTGTATCTCCTTAGAGGGGCGGAATGGGGTTCCTCCTACTTCATTGCACCGATACTGACTGGCTGAATGGGGTCTTCGTATCCCTCTGTTACAGCCTCAAGGGGTGCAGTGAGAGAACAACATGGGATAGGAACTCTGGACAGTTGCTCAGTTTATACAGATCATTGCTGGCCTCTTTGCGGCTGAAAACCCCTTTCCTATCCATTTCCAATAAACACTGACTCCCCTGTCCAACAAAGGTCAGTCAAGGTGAGCCTTGAATATCTTCAATGACCCCCCAATACTTCTCGTCATTTACATAACTGATTTGGATATGAGCATAAGAAGTATAGTTAGTAAGTTTGCAGATGACACCAAAATTAGAGATGTAGCGGACAACGAAGACGGTTATCTCAGATAACAATGAGATCTTGATCAGATGGGCCAATATTCTCAGAAGTGGCAGATGGAGATTAATTTAGATAAATGTGTGGTGCTGCATTTTGGGAAAGCAAATCTTAGCAGGACTTATACACTTAATGGTAAGGTCCTAGGGAGTGTTGCTGAACAAAGAGACCTTGGAGTGCAGGTTCATATCTCCTTGAAAGTGGAGTCGCAGGTAGATAGGATAATGAAGAAGGCGTTTGGTATGCTTTCCTTTATTGGTCAGAGTTTTAAGTACAGGAGTCAGGAGGTCATGCTGCGACTGTACAGGACATTTGTTAGGCCACTGTTGGAACATTGAATGCAATTCTGATCTCCTTCCTATCGGAATGATGTTGTGAAACTTGAAATGGTTCAGAGAAGATTGACAAGGGTGTTGCCAGGGTTGGAGGATTAGAGCTATAGGAAGAGGTTAAATACGCTCGGGCTGATTTCCCCGGAGCATCGAAGGCTGAGGGGTGACCTGATGGAGGTTTACAAAATCATGAGGGGTTTCGATAGGATTAATGAACAATGTCTTTTCCCGACGTGGGAAAAGGAGGGCACAGGTATTGGGTGAGAGGAGGCAGATGTAAAAGAGACCTAAACGGCAACTTCTACCACACAGATGGCGGTATTTATATGGAATGAGCTGCCAGAGGAAGTGATGGAGGCTGGTACAATTGCAACATTTAAAAGTCATCTGAATGGCTATATGAATAGAAGGGGTTTGGAGGGATATAAGCCAGGTGCTGGCGTGTGGGACTAGATTGGGTTGGGATATCTGATCGGCATGGATGGGTTGGACCGAAGGGTCTGTTTCCGTGCTGTACATTTCTATGACTCTATGACACTATGGTCCAGTCTTCACTGTTCCCTGGGGTTGTGAATATCCAGGTTGTGAACAATAGCTGTGCTCTTCCAGCACCACTAATCCAGAATTGTGAATACCACAGACAGCTCAACCCTAAAGAGATAGCAACATCCTTATCTCAATCTTAAATGGTAGAACATCTAAATTTAAAAGTGTATGAACCTCACAGTCAGCTTCTCTTTTTTTTAAAAAATGAAGACACATCCAATAGGAAATACATAGACCATTCAGCCCCTCAAATCTATCCCACATTCCCATTTACTCTGTTCAGTAAAGTTTTTCTTATCAAATTCAGCCTCCATTGCTCTTTTGGGTCGACCTTTCAGATAACGTAAACACAGAGCATATGACATTGGTGCAGAACTATAGTGTTTGGTCTATCGAGTCTGATCGGCTGTTCGATCATGGCTGACATGTGTCTCAACAAAATTCTCCCACATTTTCACTGTTATCCTTATTCCCCTTATCAATCAGAATATGTCTATCCCTGTCTTAAACACAGAAGTGTGTCTGTGTCTCTGTATGTCTGTATGCGTGTGTTTCGGATTACTGGCAGGAGGCAAAGGGTGGTGGAGGAAAGTTGTCTTTGGGACTGGAGGCCTGTGACCAGCGGAGTTCCGCAGGGATTGGTGCAGGATCCAATTTTGGTTGTCATTTATAGCAATGATTTAGATGAGAATTATAGAAGGCATGCTGAGCAAGCTTACAGCTGACACCAAGATTACTTATATAGTGGAAGGTGAAGAAGGTAACATACGATTACAAAGAGAGCTTTACAAATTGGACAAATTTTATAAACCTCTAGAATGTGCAAATGTGACTCCAATCAACACGAATGGCTGTGTTTTCTGTCAACCTGGGTCTAAGTTCTGAAATTCAATACTGACACCTCTTCCTTCTCCAATACATCACAACTCTAAAATCATTTAATTTACTTGTTCAGCCACATTATGAAACATCTCTGTGGGATTTGAATCTAGACTTTTGAGCTCAGAGGTAGGGACACTACCACCACTTGGCAATAGTCCCTTAACCTGCAACATTATTCACCTCTGTGTTTAATCATCCGCCTGTTTTGAAATACTGTGACATACCTCCGTGACAGACAGGACTTGAATCCAGAAATTCTGGTCCAGAGTAAGAGACATTACCACGCAAGTTCAGATATTGCAATATAGCCCAGAACTCCGGCTCAGAGGAATGGGTGTTACCCACTATGCAAGATTTAATCCATGCCCAGATTTTGGGTCACATTTTAAATATCAGCTTTCAACTCGATATGGATTAATTAAAATTTGGTTCACTTTACTGAATTACACAGTTAAAAGAATTACGTTTTTCAACAGATGAAAGGTAATCACTTCAAATGTATGATATTGAGTTTATGTGCTCTGCCTTCATGATAAACTATGAAGATCTTTAATTGTTTGGCTATGGTTTCTACCTTAAGTAGCTATTATCTGACATCTGCAATATGAGGGAAAGACATCCTGCAGACCCACACTGCACCATAAAGAATCTGGAATAGATACTTATTACTGAACATCAGAGACGAAGAAAGCACATACTTTCTAGATCAAAACACCAATCACTCTTTCCCGCCTGTAACGTGTGACTGCCCTCGGCTTAAAAACACGAAATTATTTAAGACAGCAGATTACTTTCCAACATTTCTTTCCCAGCACTATAACTCATTGAGCTGAGGAGTCGCAGATGGAGTTTAACTTCGATAAATGCAAGGTAAAACAATTTGATAAAACAAGCAAGGAGAGGACATACACAATTAAATGTCATGCTACTGGTAGCATTGGAGAGCAGAGGGACCTAGGGTCCTGGTATATTTCTTTGACGTTTGCATCATGTCTAGGCGCGTGGGGGTATGTAGGAGTTTGGCTTGCTGGCCTTCACTGCTCAGATCTTTGAGTACAGGACCTGGAACATTATCTTCAGGTTGAGCAGGACATTTGTGAGAACTCTCCTGGAGTACTGTGTGCAGTTCAGGTCACCCAGTAACATTGAGGATATTATTAAACTGGAGATGTTTCAGAAAAGATTGACCGGGCTTTTGTTGGGAATGGAGTGTTTAAGTTATAAGTACAGAATCGATGGACTGGGACCTTTTCCACTGCAGTGTAGGAGGTTGAGACCTTGTCAACCTTATAGAGGGTTATAAAACAATGACGGGTATAGATCGTGTTGAATGGCATGTGTCCTTTCCTTAGGGTGGTGGATTTCAGGA
>NW_025212169.1:22949-25430 GCF_004010195.1 Chiloscyllium plagiosum
GGTGGGTAGTTAATGAGATGAATTTGATAAGCTAGGACCAGGAAACGAGTTCAGTCTCGTGCAGACAATCCCTTTGTCACACTCAATTAAAATTTTGCTGAGACAAGTTATTATTAGATTCAACCCAATGAGTAGAAGACTCTGCTGACCCTACTCCCAGTTACAAAGTTGCTGAACAAATGCTCATCCAATACTCTCCATAATCTGAACTCGCACCAATACCCTGTTCACCCATCATTCCTGGAAACATTGGCGCTTGTTGCAGGATACTGTTAAATGTCTTCATTTCAGCATTTTGGAATCTGGGAACAAAACCTTCCATGACATTGTTTCTCACTCTCCCCCACTCTGTCTATTCCCCAAACTCCTCCCATTTGATGATACTTAAACTTATTCCCCCGCCATCTCTCCCTGGCAGTGATGTTCACACAGACAGCACCCCTGTGTCATGACACAATGGAGATTTGGAGCTGTAAATGGATGGGAGTTGCATATCCTGTCATTTCCAGCATGGGCTGCAAGTTTTCCTACGCTGGGCAGTGATCTCACACAATGTTACTGAACAATGCACTGGGATGATGGACACAGATCCACACCCTGGTCACATATCTCATCTGGGTTTATATATCAATGCACGGCTGTGATCTGCATACCTTTCCAATCTAGGTTGATTGTGGGTTGCGTTGTACAGAACACCAGTCCGGTCTGCACAGTGCTCCCTGCTGAACACATGTCTCATCTGGTTTATAGATCAATGCAATGCTGAGGTCTGCACAGTGTTCCACTGTGGACTGATTGCATAGTGGTGTTCAGCAATACACTAGCCTGGACTGCACAGTGTTCCAAGCTGAACACATATCTCCTCTGGGCTTATGGTGTCTAGTCTGATTCTGTAGGTGAATTGAGAATGTGATATAACTGATCATTTCAGTTGATATGGCAATGCCTTTATTTTTGTTCTCAATCATGTGATTGGATCCTCCAAATTCTGACTCCTCTGGCCAGTCCCATTCTTCAGTCTACCTCCATCGTTCAGTAAGTTTTTCTACAATGAGTAACAGTCCAGTTTAAATGTGAATAACTGCAGCGTGACTCCTTTGTCAGGTCCACGCCAACCAGCAACCCACCCTCCACTCCTGGCACCTTCCCCTGCCACCGCAAGAATTGGAAAAACTGGACTCTCACCTCCCCCTTCACCACCGTCCACCAACGTGGTTAACTGAGCCTATTTGTTCGGTGAGTGTAATTAATGTCAGTCTCCATGGATTGTAATTCTCCCAGTGGAGCCTTGCCATCTTTTAATGATAAATGGGCACCGTTCAATGTGTTATCCCAAAGTAGGAGCCGGAGCATCATTTACAACCCTACCAGAGATCAGCAGCTCCAGATAGAGATGGGGAGGAGAGATCATAATCCGAGAACATTAGACTAGAATGTTTCAACAATAGAACAGAATCTGAGAACATTGGACGGGAATGTTCCAACAATGGATCAGAATCTGAGAACATTGGACTGGAATGTTCCAACAATGGATCCGAATCTGAGGACATTAGATGGGAATGTTTCAACAATGGATCAGAATCTGAGAACATTAGACTGGAATGTTCCAACAATGGGCAGGGGTTTATCCGATTATGTTTGGTTTCTTTCTACATATTATGATCGGTTGTCATTATATTCAAGGATCGATTACATCCTTCGGATTATTCAATATTTTTACTATCCTCTATTGTCTATCGTTGGTGTTCCTGACAGGTCTCACCATCCAGATATGCTTTTTTCTATAAACCAGTTATGTCTGCGTTTTTGTTCTCTCATGTAGTCTTCATTTCTTGCCACTATAATTCTTCATGTTGAGTCTCTGAATCCAGATATTCACTCTGCAGACCACTACTAACTGCATCACGGAACTTGTTCAATTACTGTCTCCCTCCTTGGTTCTGGCAGTGTTACTCATGGGTCTCTAAGTTGATCTACTCACTTTCAGATGTGAACCATCGTCTCACTGCCCTGTTATTTAAATATCGGGAGTGTGGAGGTCATTGCCCTCCATTAAATTTACAAACACCGTTTCCTGCATGGGACTCCATCCCATCCCTGGCCAATATCTTTTTTTTAATTCATTTCTGGGACTTGAGCTGACCAGCATTAATAGCCCATTCCTATTTGCCCTGAGAAGGTCATGATGAGCTGCCTTCTTGAATCGCTGCAGTCTTCTTGCTGTGGATTGACCCACAATGCCATTAGGAGGGCATTCCAGGATCCTGACCGTATGGGCGTGGGGCATGAGAAGGTGAAGAAAGCCATCTGATGTGCATATGAGCTTGTGCCAGAAGCCACATACAGTATTTCAGGTATCTAAAAGAGCATCCCTGGTTAAATGTACATTGAGTTTGAAAAAAATCAAACAAAGTAATTTTGAAAGGTGGATAAGGGCACTAAAATCAGAGCAAAACTACGGCACTCTTAAAGAGATTTTTG
>NW_025212170.1:0-20996 GCF_004010195.1 Chiloscyllium plagiosum
ACAAATGAAGCTGCATTATAACGTTATTTCAACAAGCCACCACACACTGCAGCACAGAGGAACTACAAAGAGCAGAGGAAAATCACCTTTATGGGTACCCAATGAACGTAGTCAGCCAATTTCGCAGCAACAAACCCAAGAAAGCAGACAAACACGTCCAGAAACCCTTGCCACTCTCCCCTACATGAAACACATCTTGGAGATGACTGCCAGACTACTCAGACCTCTTGGCATCATGGTAGCCCACAAATCTGCCAACAGACTAAAACAGCAACTAATGAACTTGAAAGACCCTTTATAAGCAAAACTAATGTCATCTACAAAATACCTTGCAAGAACTGTAACAAACACTACATTAAATAAACAGGCAGAAAACTAGCCACCAGAATACATGAACATCAACGAGCCACAAAAAGACATGACCCACTCTCACTAGTATCCTTATATACAGATGAG
Organism: Chiloscyllium plagiosum; assembly: GCF_004010195.1. NCBI lineage: Eukaryota > Metazoa > Chordata > Chondrichthyes > Orectolobiformes > Hemiscylliidae > Chiloscyllium > Chiloscyllium plagiosum. Next base: position 457 of record NW_025212170.1, read on the forward strand.
AAAGGACACCACTTTGTCACATCCATCCTAGGACAAGCCAACCAGAGACACGCATGAGAATTCCTAGGAGCATGGCATTCTAACCGGAACGCTACCAATAAACATATTGACTTGGATCCCATTTACCACCCCCTGAGAAAAAGAACAGGAAATGACATCACTGCAGGAAATGACATCGCCAACCCAAGGAAACCTAAACACATAAATAGAAAGCGGGCCATGCCACTGGTGCTTAATCCGGATGCTCCACTGATGATGTTACCTAGTGTGGTGACGAAATGTCTGAAATTGAACCTTCCAGCTCAGCGAGCAAACCTCCATTCGTAAAGTAATTTGGTCTGGAAGAAAGACATCCACAAGGAAATCTTTTCCTTTGGTATAACTAACTGAATGGTAAATGAATAAAGAAAGGGAGCCAGGTCATCCTTCTTCACCTGGGAGCTTACAGATTTGGAGAACTCAATCTGGAATCAGAATAAACTGAGAACCTCATCTGGGAACTACTGTAACACCTTACCATTTTATGTTCAATTCTGCTTGTAATAAAGGATACCATACAATTAGTCTTTTTAATCACTTGCCTTGTCTGCACACTAATGTTTTTGTGGCTAATGCACGAGAACACCTGGATCCCTCTGCACCTCCAAATTCTGCAGTTTCACTCTGTTTAAATTACAGTCTGCTTTTTTATTTCTCCTTCTAAAGTGATCAACTTAACATTTTCCCACATTTCACTTCATCTTCCAGATTTTTCTTTCTAACCAACTCACTGAAACTTTCCAGATCTGTCTATACCCTCCTTGTGTTATTTACACAACATACTTTCCTACTCATCTTTGTGTCATCTGCAAATTTAGCTATACACGTTCATTCTCCTCATCCAAGTCACTCATTTAATTTATAAAATATTGAGTATTTAACACATACTCCGTTTTATGCCAACCAGCCTATCTTCAATTCATGATCATAATATCTTACCACGTACACCATTAGCTTATTTTGCACAGTGACTTTTTAAATGGTACATTGTTGACTAGGACTTCTGAAAGTCCAAGTACAGTATATTAGCAGGCTCCCCTTTATGTTCAGCCCATGTTATTTCTTCAACAAATTCCTTTAAATAATTTAACTTCTGCCTACAACCAATCAAAATTGCAGTGGGAGATGAAAATTCAGGCACTAGTCTTTCATGTTTTCTGGAAAACGTGTATATAAACAGTAACAAAATTTTCCTGGACTTTAGGTTTTCCAAGTTCAATCACCGATATACTATAGTTGCTATGTTCAGGCAAGGAAATAGATGCCACTGCGGCAATTGAATAATGCTTCTATAAGTCAGTGCTTTCAGGAATTGATAGGATAAAGTCAGATACTTGTGTGGATTATTTTTAACATACTTTAAGTTGACCACAAGCTTGTATTTTCAACAGGTGCTTTTAGTTACCTTACCTCACTTCCTCACCAAAACTCTTAGTTGACTACGCTGTAGTGCTAACTAAAAAGAACTTAAACCATCACACAGAATTACCTGACAGAACCTAATATAGTAGAATAAACATTTCTCTGCAAAATTTCTTGTTTTGTGAGATGTAAAAGTGGGATTTATATTTTTAAAACGTTAATTATTGTAAATTTGCTTTTCTGGATCGAGATTTTAACCAGGTGGGACTTCTATTTGTCTGGAGATAATAATTAACTTGTAAGTAATTCTGTTGCGGTAGGCTTATTTTAAAATAGTTTATGAGCCCTGGCTTTAGAGTGAATGGGTTTGTATGCACCACCGTGGACTTTTGTTAATTTTAGATTGTTTTGTGACCCAGCAAGGTAAATAATAGGGCCTCACAAATTGTTACAAGCTTCTTGAATTGAGTTTTTTCTAAGCTTAAGGAAAACACCCACAGCTTAGACCGAGAGAGACTTCTGGGCTTCAGTTCTCAATTTGGGTGAAGCAGTTCCCTGAAGTCTTTGGAATAGGATGGCTGTACAGACCTGTGCTCCTGTAAAGGGAAGGATATAGAGTGAAATAGATTTCTTTAGAGGGAACAACAATTTCCTCTAAAAATTGCATGTGCACATAGCTGCTCCAAGGTATTGTGCATAGTGATCAGGGTCAACATGCTGATTCCAGAAATTGCTGCCACACACCGATCTCGCGCAGTACAACTGGCACAGCAGATGAATATAGCAACTATAGTTATGTCACTGACTGACTTCGGAGGCCCATGAAGCTGGAAAGATTACAGGGAACATAGGTGAGGAGTTAGTATTACTCACAGACCGCAAGTATTGTGATAAAACTTTGAAGAGGTTACTTAAAGCTGAATGCATTTAAGCAGATGTCTGACAGTTTCAGTAAGGAGCTATCTGGAGTTGGCACAGGATTCCCATTTCCTGGCTTGTCTTAGACAATGTAGAGGCCCAACCAATGTTCTACGATCGAATGGTGGTGCAGACTAGATGGGCCAAATGGCCCAATTCTGCTCCTCTATCTTATGATCCAGGGACCATGTTCAAATCCCACTAAACTGGTCAATTGATAATTCTGGAATAAATGCTTGGTAGTATAGAATTTAGAAAAAGGAAACATACGTAAGGTTTAGGAAACTGAAATCAGATAAGGCCCTTGAGGAATATAAAGGAGAGAACATAAACAAGGAAATATGAGGGTGAAAAGAGGACCAAGAGGGTGGATCCATTCAAGAACAAAGGAGGGAATTTATGTGTGGAGCCAGAGAAAGTGGATGAGATCCTCAAAGAGTACTTTGCATCAGTATTCACAAAGGAGGAGGGCATGGTTGGTAGTAAGATTACAGGGACATGTTGATATTCTAGTGTATGTCAATATTAAGTAGGAGGTGATGTTGGTTCTTCAAAAACATTAGTGCAAATGCGCCTGATGGGATCTATCCCAGGATACTGAGGGATGCAAGGGAGGAAATTGCTGCAGTCTTGATTTAGATCTTTGTATCCTCTTTAGCTGGAGGCAAGGTCCCAGAAAACTGGAGAATAGCCAAAGTTCTTCCTTTGTTTAAAAAGGGCAATAGGAATAATTCAGTAAATTACAAGCTGGTAAGCCTTACATCAGTGGTAGGGAAATTATTGGAGAAGATTCTTAAGGAAGGGATTCACTCACATTTGGAAATGTATAGACCTATTGGGAATAGTCCAAATGGCTTTGTGTAAGGGAGGTCTTGTCTCACAAATCTAATTGAATTTTTTGAGTAAGTGTTATCAGAAATGACTTCCAGACTACTCAGATCCCTTGGCATCATGGTAGCCCACAAACCTACCAACATACTTAAACAATGACTAATGAATCGAAAGGATCCATTCGTTACTACCAGCAAAACTAGTGTCATTTACAAGATACCATTCAAGAACTATAAAAAAAACTACATTGGACAAACTAGCAGGAAAACTTGCCACCAGGATACATGAACACCAACTGGCCACCAAAAGACATGACCCACTCTCACTAGTTTCAATACATACAGCCAAAGAAGGACACCACTTTGACTGGGACAACACACAGGCAAAACAAAGACACACACGAGAATTCTTAGAGGCATGGCATTCTAACCAGAACTCCATCAATAAATATCAACTTAGATCCTATCTACCTTCCCTTGTAAAAAAGAACATGGAAATGACATCATCCACCTTAAGAAACCAAGACCTATAAATAAGTGCTTACCACCAGCGCTTCACTAGAGATTCTCACTGATGATGTTACCTAGTATGGTGATGAAACATCTGAAAACAAACCTTCAAGCTTAACGAGCAAACTTACACACTTAGGAACAACTATGTAGTTCAATATCAAACACTTTAACTGACTTGCAGGTTCCCTCATAAGTCTCCATTTTTAGCCATTAAAAATAGGTTCATTGACAAAGCAAATAGTTTTTTTGCTACATAAAGTACCAGCCCTGATTATTTAAAACTACATCTCAGGATTGATATGTATGTACATGAAGTAATTATTTACTTAGTCAGTTAATTCACGGCCACATTTATCTTAGAGACAATAACGGTCTTTATAAGTATAATCAGTTTTGCGTGAAATGAATGTTTTCACTAAGTGTTTTCTTAGACTGATCTCCTAAATGAATGATTGCACGAACCATGATACAAAGATTTACACATTGTCTTCAATCCCCAGTTTGTAGGATTTAAATTTAATTGACATTTTTTCAGAAATTAATTATCTATCTGTTCAAGTGCATTCCTACAATTATTGCAGGTTTGTATTAAATAAAGACAACCAATCTCTATGTATTTTATAGCCTTAAGAGTTTTCAGCATTATTGTGCCTAAAAACTAATGCATGGCAATATATCACAGAACAACATACTTATCAAAAATTGACTTGACATGATACTACAAATGTGCATGTATCACCAAGATAAACATTACAAGAGCAGGCTAAAAGCAGTGGAAGATTTGTAACAAACACAGATCATGAAAAAGCACACACTGTTGTCTTCAAATTAGTGCATGCCTTGCCAGAGGCATTACCCAGGTGTTAGCGACACACCCATATCATAAAGATAAGTGCACAAAAAGTCATAACAGTTTGTTCATCTCTCACAAATCCTTAACTGTGAGCCCATTCTTTTTTTAAAAAAAGACTCTGCAAATGTGGCCAAAGAAGCTCAGATTAACATTATTGGTATCAGATTTCCTTTTAAAGATTACACAAACATGAAGTAGTGTTGATGTGACTCTGCAAAAATGTTAACACTTAGTTCTGAAAGGGGAATGACATATCAGCACAAAAGTGATTAAAAGCCTGAAATATTTCAATGCAATGCTTGAAATGTAACATGCTACTAAAAATCTACTTTTGCCACTTGTTCTAATTTTGCTGCACTCGCCCACCACCTAAATCAAGGCTGGTCAGCTCCATTACTTGTCCTTGAATGGCAATGCCAGGAAATGCATTATAAACCCCTCTGCAATTTCTGATATCACAGCTCTTCTCAGGGGTACATTTTGAAAGGGGGCAAACAGATGATGCAGAAAAAGTGCTAGTCAAGAATAATCATTTCACTCTTGAGGAAACCCACCTTGTGCTTATAAAAATGACCAATTTATTACATTTGTGAACTCAGGTGTCAAAATTGGCACAGAATCCAATATTACAGCTATTGGCTATTACTTTAATAATGTTGTAATGGAACTTTGGTTTTTATAATGTTTTGGAAAAAACATTTAAGTTACTTAATACGGCAGAGATATAATTAAGGCCAGATAAAATGTACGTATTCTGTTCTTATTCTGCAAACCACTGGGAGGCAAGATTAAGGAATATCTCCAGAAATGATACGGAAATGTCAAGTGGAACAGAGTAACTAAGGTGCAGGTTTGCTAACTTGCCAAGTTGCATGCAAACTCAGGTTCGTGGGAGAATAGAAAGGATGGTGGTCAACGGCTATTTCTCATGGAAACCAGTATTTGACAGTGTATCATAGGTATCTCTGCTGTATTCCTTACTATTTGTGGTATTCATAACTGATGTAAATGTGAATGCTGGAGGGATGTGACGTGAGTTTAATAAATACATTTGTGTTTGAGACAAAGATTGCCGGCTGGTTGGTAATGGAGAGATCTTATGAGGAAAGGCTGAGAGACGTGGTCTGTTCTAATTGGAAAGAAGAAGGCTAACAGGGGCTTTGATAGAGACATACAAAATTATCGGAGGATTAGATAGGGTCGAAAGTGAAAGTCTTTTTCCTAGGATGAATACGCCAGCTTGTACGAGGAAGAAAAATTACAAATTGAGGGGTGATAGATTTTAAAAAGATATCAGAGGCAGGTTCTTTACGGAGAGAGTGGTAAGGGTATGGAATGCGCTACCTGGTAATGTAGTCAACTCAGCCACATTAGGGATCATTAGATAAGTTCATGGATGATTTTGGGATAGTGTCGGGGGACGAGCTGACAGTCGTTCACAGGTCGGTGCTGTATAGTTCTATGTTCTCTGTTCTAAGAGGTAATTCTGAGAATATGTAGATGGAATGATTAGATGGGCAGATTAATAGCCTACGGAATGTAATGCTTATAAATATGAAGTGATGTACTATAAAGAAGGAAACAGACAGGGAAGTACACAATGATTGGTAGTATACAGCGAAGCGTGCAGGGTGCTTCTCCACAGGATCCTTGACTGTGACTTGACATATAATAGATGAATTAGAATGGATGCAGACATAACCATTGCTTATTAAGCCATGGATTATAAGAGCTATGTAGTACTTTGGTTAGACCAGGATGGAATAATCTGTGCAATTCTGGGTGTGACATTACAGGAATGATACAATTTCAGTGAAAGGAGTGCAGACGAGATTCGCAATGTTCCCTGGGGTGCAGTGTATTAGCTATGGAGAGAGGCTGGAAAAGCTCATGTTCTTTACTTTGATGTACACGAAATTAATTTGGTTAGGCATAGGATTACAAGGGGCATGGCCAGGGTGAACAGCAAGCAATTATTCGTCTTAGTCAAAGGGTTAACTTCCTTGCAGTCTGAAACGACAGAATGGAGAATGGAGGACAGGAAAATGGCAGAACTTGAAGGCAACTACTTCAGTTCTGTCTTCACAAAAAAGACATAAACAGAGCTTTCGCAGCAATAGGAGAAAACCTAACTGAAGAGAAAAGGAAATAAAATTAAATTAGTAAATGAACTAATTTGGATAAATTATTGGATCTGAAATTATTGGGCAGCGATAGAGTCAACATACTTTTATGGCATGTTAAACATATTTGAGAAACTGACTCGGAGATAAATTATGGAAAAGCGATGGAGACAACGAAATTGAATTTTGAGTTGGATTTCTGAGAGAGTCTCAAAACCAATGTGCAAACTAAATGTACGTGGACAGAGAAAGAAGATGTGGACATGGTGTTGTAATGCGTGTGCTGACAGGAAACAGTGGGTAGCTTTAAAAGGATGGTTTTCAAATGGAAGGCTCGTGCGGTATCACAATGGTCGGTGTTTTGACCGGAGGTATTCATAATGCATATCAAACATTTGGTTGGGAAAATGAAATGGAGTGTTTCCAAGCCTGCGACTGGCAGTAAGTGAGGTGAGTGGGTGAGGAGGATGTTAGGATGTTTTTTTTAAAAAAAAAGCTCCAAGGTGATTGAGACAAGTGACATTTGGGCAAATATGTGACAGATGAAGAGCAATATGGGTAGATGTGACGTAATGTACTTTAATGAGAACAAGAAAACAGCAGTCTTCCATTTGAAGACCGATTCTTTAAGAAATGTTGATCCATAAAGCGAACACTGCTCTTTTTTTTTAATTATTCATTTTCTTCTCGACAGATTTCCAAGGTCCATGCATGTCAGTGAGTTCTGCAGCGAGATGTCAATATTGGGAATGGCATTGGCACACTGAAAAGTGTACATAAACTCACCAAGTGGGTAGCTGTAACATTTTAAATGATCTGGATTTCCTTTGTACACCAGTCACTGAAAGCAATATTGCAGGAACAGAATGCAAGTAGGAAGATAAATGGTGTGTTGACCTTCATTTCAGGGGATTTTCGTACATGTAAGGATGTCTTCCCGCAGCTTTACAGCGACTTGGTGGAAGCTCATCTCGATCATTGTGCAGTTTTGGTATCCTTGCCGAACAAAGAACAAACCACTGATTGAGGAAATGCAACGGATGATGATCAGACTGATCTGTAGGTTCACAGGGTTGTTGTATTTGCACACTTTGTGGCAAATGAGCGTGTATTCCTTCGAGTTTAGGAAAATGAGTGGAGATCTCAGTGAAATATATTATTCTCTGACAGGACGAGATAGTTTGGAAGAAGGGAAGATAATTCTGGAACGTTTAAAACAATTGTCCACAGTATGAGGTTCAGGCAGACCACTCTAAATTGAGATGAGAATAAATGTTGGCACTCAGAGGCTGGTGAACCTGACGAATTCTCGACTTCATAGAGAATTCCACTCTACTGTGGAAACCAAGGCACTGACTATATATAAGGATATCTAGACTCGAAAGTTATGAGGAGTGAGCAAGAGTATGGTGTGGAGAATGAGGATCAGCCACTATTATGTTGAATGGCCAGCAAAACTGAAGGACTGAAGTGACTATTGCATTGATTATTACTTTTGTTAAGTTCATAATAACATTATGGAGTATGCACGTTGTTCGGAAGGTTGCAGTGAGAGGATATTCGGACACAAACTAGAATTGGGACGGCTCAATGTGTCCTCCTTTCCTGATGTTTCTATGCAGTCTGCGGGAAAGCTCTGTAAATGTTATCACAAGCTCTCAGATGTCAGGAGGGAGGTCTCTGCAGAGTCAACAGGAATGTATTTCCCATTCCATTCCCCTTTCCAATACCGAGGCTGATGCCATGTGCTCTGCCCAGTTTTATCCTTGAAGATCTCGAAGCACTTTTATAAAATTGAGTGCCTTGTTTAGCTGTTTCAGAGACCAATGAGGAGTTTATCACATTTCTGTTTGTCTGGAGTCACTTTGAGACCAGACCAGGAAATCACGGGAGAACTGCTTCCTGAAAGTACATTGGGGAAGCTATTTGGAGCTGAAAACCTACATTGTCTTCAAGGTCACTATTACTGACACCAAATTTTAGATTTCGATATTGAATTAATTGTTTTAACTTCGACCAGCTGCCAGAGCATTGGTCTGGTCTGGATTAGTAATCCAGTGATATTTCGGAAACTGTAGCATTCCAAATTGAGTCACATTGGAAACCACTGTGAACAGCTTATTTCTGTGCTGCTTGACAGCTCTGTCAAAAAGAATTTGCAACTATTTGACTGTAGTGATGGGATTGAAGAGGTGTTAATTCGTCAGATTGTAATTATTCTCCTCTTTGGAGACGGACCTAGCTAAGTCATTCCCTAAATTGCTATGGAGATGTCAGAGTTGGAGCCGGCCTGAAACAGCTTCCCCCAGGGACACGGCGTGTTGCTCACCATAAGTCTTCAGTCCTATTACAGGAATGGTGTCAGGGCCTATTGCATTTTTCACATCTGCTGTGTTTAGATTTTTCTTCATGTCATGTACAGCCAAACGAATTGGTTGAAGATTAGCATCTGTGATTCTGTGGGTATAATGACAAAAGTGAGGAGGATCATCCACACCACACCTCTGCCTGTGAATCGTGCAGACACTGCATCTTGTATTTTACACTGACGTCCAGCGCTATATTGAATGGAGATATTTGTGGAGTCCTCTCCTTCAGTGAGTTGTATAGTTCTCCATCACCATCCATGAATGGATGTGGCAAGAATCAGAACTTAGTTCTGATCTGACATGCTCACTCACACCTGTCACTGAACCATAGATCGGCTTGATGGTTATGGTATACTGTGGGATTATCCCAGGCGAATTGTTGCACATTGTGGTTGAATTCAATGCTGATTCCGTAGCTGCAGGGGTGTCTAGCACCTCATCAACGTCAGAAATACTCTTTCAAGAAAGTTTGGAGAGCTCGATCATTGGCATTGTGGGCGGCACGGTGGCACATTGGTTAGCACTGCTGCCTCACAGCGCCAGAGATCCGGGCGACTGACTGTGTGGAGTTTGCTCATTCTCCCCATGTCTGCGTGGGTTTCCTCCCACAGTCCAAAGATGTGCAGGTCAGGTGAATTCAGGTGAATTGGCCATGCTAAATTGCCCGTAGTGTTAGGTAAAAGGGGTAAATGTAGGGGAATGGATGGGTTGCGCTTCGGCGGGTCGGTGTGGACTTGTTGGGCCGAAGGGCCTGTTTCCACGCTGTAAGTAATCTAATGTAAGTAATCTAATGATTTTCAGAGGATTATTCACGAAGAATGAGTGATGAAAGAGGAGTGATAAAGTCATAAAATAAGCCAACAGACGGTTTGGCCCAACTCGTCCATGATCACCAGGTTTCCGAAACTGAACAAATCATAGTTTCCTACGCTTGTCACATACTCCTCCAACCTTTGTCATTCATATACTCATGCAAGTGTTGTAATTCTGCTCGCCTTTCCCACGTTCTCTGACAACTCGTTAGGTATTCATACCAACCACTGTGAGAAAGAACTGCATCTTAGAAAACTTTTATTACTTTTTCTCCTCTCACCTTAAACGTATGCTCTCTGGTTTTGGATACCTCTAAGCTTGTGAAAGCACCCTCGATATTCATCATATCCATGCTGCTCATAACCTTATAAACCTGTAAATATTGACCCCACGGCCTCCTACCCAAAGGGAAACCTATCCCAGACTATCTTTATTTCTCAAAACCACCAGTCTCTGTCACAACATTTGAATAATTTTGCACCCTATCCAGTTTATCCCATCGTTTCCAAAGCCGAGCGACACAAACTGTACGCAGTTTTCCAAATGCAAATTGACCATTGACTTGTACAGCTTCATCGTGATGTTGCAAAGCCTATATTCAATGCACTAACGAATAAAGGCAAGCAATATAATGCCTTCTTCACTTCACATTATATCTGCGACTCCACTTTCAAGGAACTATGTACCTGTACCCCTGGAACTTTCTGTTTGACATCACTCCCTCGGAGCCTACCTTTATTGGTGTAACTACTGCCCTGTTTCACCTTACAAAATGCCAAACCTCACAAGTATCTGTATAAAGCTTCACGTGCTATTCCTTGGCCCATTGGCCCAGTTGATCTCACTTTCATTGTCGTTTTTAACGACCTTCGTCATTGCCCACAATCGCAATAATTTTGGTGTCATCTACAAACTTAGTAACCAAACTTTCTACATTGTTTTCCAAGTTATTTATAAAGATAACGACCAGCAGTAGACCCAGAATCAATCCTTGCACCACTGCTCTCAGACCTCCAGTTGGAACAACAAATCTCTCCCATCACCCTCTGTCTCCAATTGTCAAGTCAATTTTATATCTAATTGGTTGGATCGACCTGATCCCTGTCATTTATCCTTATTAAACAGGTTACCGTGTAGAACACTGTTGAGCCTCACTTCACTCCACATAGACCATGTGTGCTGCTTTACCTTCATCTATCTTCTTGCTCAACACTTGAAAAACGTCAACGTATGTTTCTGACAGACTTGACCACACACAATGTCATGCTGACTCTCTAAGATCAGTCATTGCGTTTCTGAAGGCATATAAATCCTGTCTTTCAGAATCTCCTCCAAGCGCATGTCTACCCCTGACATCAGACGAATCGGTCTGTAGTTCTCTGGCTTTTCCTTATAGCCTTTTGAAAAATAATGTCAAAACCTTAGCTCTCTTCCAGTTCTGCAGCACCTAACCCTTGGCTGTCAATGATACAAACACAATCGGAAAGGATTGTGTATGCCCTCGTTCAGAAACCAAAGCAGGAGTTGCTGGAAAAGCTCACACCGTCTGGCAGCATCTTTGCAGAGCAGTCAGGGTTAATGCTTTGGTTTCAGTGACCAGTCCACACAAGTCTATGAATTGATAATAATATCTCAGCTAGCAGCCCCGCATTTTCTTCCCTAGATCCTCACAATGGCCTAAGATACACTTGATCAGGTTCTGGGTATTAATCCACTGTTATGCATTTTTAGATCTACTGCACATCCTCTTCTGTAATGTGTCTCCGTTTCAAAACAACTTTCTTGACAGTCCTGAGTGCCCTCACTTCCATGCTTTCTCCACAGTAAATGCTGACATGGAGTGGCACGGTGGCTCAGCGGTTAGCATTCCTGCTTCACATCCACGGTCAGCTTTCTCTGTGTAGTAAGCACATTCACCCTGTCTCTGCGTGGATTTCCTCACACAGTGCGCAGATGCGGAGGTCAAGAGAATTTGCCATGCTAAAATGTCCATTGAGTTCGGTGCATTAGTCAGAGGGAAATGGGTCTGGGTGGTTCCCTTTCGGAGGGTTATTGTGGACTTGAATCTAATCTAATCACTATTTATTCATGTGGAATCTCATCTATCAGGCAAGAATAGTCTGTGAGGCAGCGTAGTGGGGGATGTGGAGTCCATGTGAGCCATGTGAACCCAGCATGGCCTAGCATTAATGGACTGTGTTGTTGAACAGTTAATTGTGTGTTATCCACTTTTATAGGAAGGACTGCAATGCTTTACAATTTAACTTGTTTTCTTTGTTTTTCTGCTTTGTGCCAAGATTATATACCCATGGGGTACAATTTTACATAAGATTGCATCATGTGGAGACTTGTAAGCTTTTGAACGTCCTCAAGTGAGTACATGCAATGATAAACGACTAATAAATCTCCTTTCGAAAAACACATAGTTGGTTTTTTGAGTTTTAAGAGGCCCTAATCTCTCACTAGTTTCAATTCTGCCTTATTTGTAGACTCGCTTTCAGTTCTCTTTAACCTTACGTGCCAAAACTATCCCATGCCTTCTTTTTGCACTCCTGATTTCCCTCGTAAGTGTACTTCTACACCTCTAAAGCTTCATAAGGGATTCGCTTGATCGCAGCTGCCTATACACGATATATTTGAGGAGAAAGTGAGGTCTGCAGATGCTGGAGATCAGAGCTGAAAATGTGTTGCTGGAAAAGCGCAGCAGGTCAGGCAGCATCCAGGGAACAGGAGAATCGACGTTTCAGGCATAAGCCCTTCTCCTGAAGAAGGGATTATGCCCGAAACGTCGATTCCCCTGTCCCCTGGATGCTGCCTGACCTGCTGCGCTTTTCCAGCAACACATTTTCAGCTATACACGATATATACCTCCTTTTTTCTACTGGTAGCATTGCCCCTCATACTCACAGGCACATGCTGTCCCTGAACTCTTGTTATTTCGCTTTTGAACGGCTCTACTTGGCAGACGTCCCTTTGCCTGTGAACAGCTTTCACGACAACATCTTTTGCAAGTTCCTGCTTAATACCATCAAAATGGGCCGTGCCATAATTCAAAACATTAATAGTGGATCAGGTCTATACTTCTCCAGAACTAGTTTCAACCTAATAGAATTAGAGTTACTGGTCCCAATTTTTTGTCACTCCAATAGCTCAGTGACATGCCCTGCCTTATTTCCCAAGGAGAACTAAAGTTGAGGTCTAGATCAAATCAGCCATGAATTTATTGAATGGTCCGTATTCCAGCTTGAGCAGCTGGAAGTCTGAAGTATCTGCGTGCTTTTGGTTGTGTATGTGTGTGTGCGTGTGTGTGTGTGTGTGTGCGTGCGCGCGCGCGCGCCCTCGCGTGCACGCGTGTGTATCTGTGTTTCCCTTCCCTTTCTCTCTGTATATGTTTCGTGTATTTATGTGTGTATCGCTGTATCTGCATCTCTGAGCATTTAGATTTGTTCTTCTATGAGTGAATCCATTGAAATGTGGATCAAACTGTCCTTTCTCACTCACTCCTTCTTTCTCCTTCTGCCTCTTCTTCTTGTGTTTAAAGCGTTGCAGGGCCAACCATGTGCTGACCAACTCACACTATTGCAGAATCATCTGCATTGCTTGGAAAAGGCATCAAAGACGGTGACTCTCCCACATCTGAAGTGAATTGCATTTATTGTAACGTGCATGCTAATGAGCGCAGTCAAACGTTTGTGATATCGTTGCTTATGGTGCCGTCTTTGGTGCAAGATAGTGAGGTACCGATTCTAGAGCATTTGGTAAAATCATTGATAGAAACATAAAGGAAAGTCTTGTAGAAGTACAACAAAATAAGACACTTGCTTTACAGTCCCTTCACACCAGTTTGTGTCAGCATTTAGTCTCCAGAATGCACTGTGCCTGGTTTCCAGACCCAAACGAGGTCCTGTCTTCAGACCACATCGGACCCAGTCGCCACGCCACACCATGCTCAGTCTACTGACCTCACCGGACCGCGCCTTCAGGTTGCACCTGGCCCAATCTCAAAACCCGCACTAGGTCTACTCTCCAGAATGGAATGGGCACAGTCTCCAGACCACACCAGCCAAGAGTCCAGCCCACATCAGGCCCAGTGTCCAGACCGCAGCGGGTCTTGTTTCGAGACTACTGCTTGGTCCAGTCTCCAGACTGCTCCTGGCCCAGTCTCCAAACGGTACCAAGCCCAATCTCCAGAATGCAGCGAACTTAATCTCTCGGCCACACCAGCAGCAACCTCCAGACCATACTCGGTCCAGTCTCCATACGTCACTGTGGGATAAATCTCGAGGAATCAGCACGCCCACACCAGCCTCTGAACTGGGACTTCCCTCTGGGACAGACCTCCTCACGCCAGCCTCTGGTCTGTGTCTCACCTCCCCATTCCCATCTGAATAAGCTTAAAAATTTAAACTTTTGAAAAAAATACACTAGGAGATGAACATGGCCGCATGCTGGCATTGGGTTGGTATCCAGACTTAACAATGCATTCTCACTGTGGTTTGGAAGAGTACATCAAAAATAATGAAAGAGAGTGGAAGTATAATAAAATGTCATCACAATACCTCCCAGGGTGATTTACTCAGACGGATCCAGATACAGTTGTTGTCTGATGATTAGATTAGATTAGAATGGATTAGATTCCCTAAAGTATGAAACAGGGCCTTCGGCCCAACAAGTCCACACCGACCCTCCGAAGAGCAACCCACCCAGACCCATTTAACCGTGCACCTAGGGTTACTGAAAATTTAGCATGGTCAATTCACCTAACCTACACATCTTTGGACTGTGTGAAAAAAAAAACTGGAGCTCCCAGAGGAATCCTACGCAGATGCAGGGAGAATGTGCAAATGACAGACAGACAGTTGCCTGAGGCCGGAATTGAAGCAAGGTCCCTGACGACGTGAGGTAGCAGTGCTAACCACTGAGCCACCGTACCGCCCCCGGATCTGGGCAGCTCTTGGTGCCCAGTCTGGGTGTATTGATGAATGTACTGTTGTGGTCTGAATGGATCCCTGTGCTGGACAGATATTGAATCCGTGTTTTTGACCAATGCACTGTTGTCGTCACTGTAGCTCCTGGTGCTTTTCAGATATCTAGTCCAGGTTGATATATCAATGCACTGCTGTGGTCTGCACAGTTTTCCACAGTCGGTAGATTGCATGATTTGACAAGTCAAAACCTAATCTGCACAGTGCTCCGTGCTCAACAGACATCTCCTCTGAGTTTATGGTGTCCGAATTGTTTCTGTGAGGTGGACTGAGAATGTGATATATCTAACTATATCAACTGATTTGACAATGCCTTTATTTTATGATCTGATTCTTGTGAGTGGATCCTCTGTCTCTCACTCCATTAATGTCGCATTGTGTTCATGTGCAGTTCATCATGTTGGTGAGTACCTACTATCCTCGCAGCAGCCATAGCGTCTTCATTCAGAAGCAGTCAATTATTCATCTTTCGGCCTCCACATGGAAAGCAAGGATGGCTTCTTGGATAAAGGACGTCCCGTTGATACATGGTTCAAAATACCCTCACTCTCAAAACATCCAAACCGCCAAACAACCACATCAAAATATCCCATGTGTACTGAAAGCAATGGGGCAAATGGGAATATTAGATAGCAGACCATCAGAGCGGTGGAGCAACACTTTCGATATCTGAATTGGAAGCGAATCTCACAGTCCAGACTGTATCACTCAGTCTTGCAATCTCTCTCCATTTATATAATACATAGTCTTTTATTATTCCTGATAAATTGACAGGTTCACCGTTATACAGGTTAAAAATGCCAAATTGTTGCCCATTGCTTATTTATTCACTGACTCACTGCCTCCTCTTGATAACTTAGTTTCCTGCATATTTTGGCGTGCTGACAAGCATAGTTTGAATATACTTGTCCTATTTATCCAAACCATTAACATAGTTTGAGCTGAAAAATGTGTTGCTGGAAAAGCGAAGCAGGTCAGGAAGCATCCAGGGAGCAGGGGAATCGACGTTTCGGGCATAAGCCCTTCATCAGAAATTAGGATAGTTTGCCAAGCAGGCTAAGATAAAAGGTAGGGACTAGGGACCTGGGGGAGGGATGTTGGGAATGCAATAGGTGGAAGGAGGTTAAGGTGAGGGTGATAGGCTAGAGAGGGGGTGTGGGTGGAGAGTTCGGGAAGAAGATTGCAGGTCAAGAAGGCGTTGCTGAGTACGATGGTTGGGACTGATATAAGGTGGGGGGAGGGGAATGAGAAAGCTGGAGAAATCGGCATTCATTCCTTGTGGTTTGAGGGTTCCTAGGCGGAAGGTGAGTCGTTCTTCCTCCAGGCGTCGTGTTGCTATGGTCTGGCGATGAAGGGGGCCAAGGACCTGCATGTCCTTGGCGGAGTGGGAGGGGGAGTTAAAATGTTCAGCCACGGGGCGGTTGGGTTGTTTGGTACGGGTGTCCCAGGCGGCCTGTCTCCCCAATGTAGAGGAGGCCACATCGGGTGCAGTGAATGCAGTAAATGATGTGTATGGGTGTGCAGGTGAATTTGCAACATATATGGAAGGATCCCTTGGGGCATTGGAGGGAAGTGAGGGGGGAGGTGTGGGCACAAGTTTTGCATTTCTTGCGGTTGCAGAAAAAGATGCCGGGAGTGGAGGTTGGGTTGGTGGGGTGTGTGGACCTGACGAGGGAGTCACGGAGGGAGGCTGATAGGGGAAGTGAGGGAAATATATCCTTGGTGGTGGGGTCTGTTTGGAGGTGGAGGAAATGACGAAGAATCATACGATGTATCTGTAGGTTGGTGGGGTGGTAGGCGATGACCAGTGGGGTTCTGTCCTGGTGGCGATTGGATGGACGGGGTTCAAGGGCGGAGGTGCGGGAAGTGGAGGAGATGCAGCGGAGAGCATCGTCAAACACGTCTGAGGGGAAATTGCGGTCTTTGAAGAAGGAGGCCATCTGTGTTGTTCGGTCATGGAATTGGTCCTCCTGGGAGCAGATGCGGAGGAGGCGAAGGAATTGGGAATATGGGATGGCGTTTTTACAGGGAACAGTGTGGGAGGAGGTGTAATTTAGGCAGCTGTGCGAGTCGATCTGTTTATAGGAAACGTCCGTGTTGAGTCGGCCGGCCGAAATAGAAATGGAGAGGTCTAGGAAGGGGAGGGAGGAGTCTGAGACGGGCCAGGTAAATTTGAGGTCGGGGTGGAAGCTGTTAGTAAGGTGGATGAACTGTTCAACCTCCTCGTGGGAGCACGAGGTAGCACCGATACGGTCATCGATGTAGCGGAGGAAAAGGTGGGGTGTAGTGCCAGTGTAGCTGCGGAGGATGGACTGCTCCACATATCCGACGAAGAGACAGGCATAGCTGGGTCCCATGCGGGTGTCCATGGCTACTCCTTTGGTTTGGAGGAAGTGGGAGGATTGCAAAGAGAAATTGTTCAGCGTGAGGACCAGTTCAGTCAGTCGACGGAGTGTCAGTGGAAGGGTATTGGTTGGTTCGGTGGGAAAGGAAGAAGCGGAGGGCTGTGAGGCCTTCATGGTGGTGGATGTAGGTGTATAGGGCCTGGATGTCCATGATGAAGATATGGCGTTGTGGGCCAGGGAAGCGAAAATCATGGAGGAGATGGAGGGCGTAGGTGGTGTCACGAAAGTAGGTGGGGAGTTCTTGGACTCAGTGGGACAGGACCGTGTCGAGGTATGCAGAGATATGTTCGGTGGGGCAGGAGCAGGCTGAGACAATGGGTCAGCCGGGGCAGACAGGTTTGTGGATTTTGGGCAGGAGGTAGAAACGGGCGGTGCGGGGTTGTTGGACTATGAGGTTGGAGGCGGTGGATGGGAGATATCCTGATTTGAGGAGGGTATGGATGGTTTGGGAGATGATGGTTTCGTGGTGGGAGGTGGGGTCGTGGTCAAGGGGGCAGTCGGAGGAGGTATCCGTGAGCTGGCATTTAGCCTCAGCAATATAAAGATCATTGTGCCAAACTACCACCGCACCTTCCTTGTCTGTTGGTTTGATGGTGAGGTTCAGGTTGGAAAGGAGGGAGTGGAGTGGTGAGAGGTTGGAGTGGGTGAGAAGGGTGGAGAGATTGAGGCGGTCAATGTCGCAGAGGCAGTTAGCTATGAAGAAATCGAGGGCGGGTAAGAGGGCAGCACAGGGTGTCCAGGTGGATGGGGTGTGTTGGAGGTGGGAGAAGGGGTCGTCCGAGGGTGGGCACGAATCCTGGTTGAAGAAGTAGGCGCAGAGGTGAAGGCAGCGGAAGAATTGTTCGATGTCGAGTGGGCGGCATGGTGTCACAGTGGTTAGCACTGCTGCTTCACAGCGCCAGAGACCCGGGTTCAATTCCCGCCTCAGGCGACTGACTGTGTGGAGTTTGCACATTCTCCCCATGTCTGCGTGGGTTTCCTTCGGGTGCTCCTGTTTCCTCCCACAGTCCAAAAGCTGTGCAGGTCAGGTGAATTGGCCATGCTAACTTGTCCGTAGGGTTAGGTTAGGGGTATGGGTGGTTTGCACTTTGGCGGGTCGGTGTGGACTTGTTGGGCCGAAGGGCCTGTTTCCACACTGTACCGTAATCTAATCTAGTCTCTCCTCGTTTTGAACTCGTTAATCCGGGAGCGTAGGGGGATGAAGGTGAGGCCTCTGCTGAGGACTGATCTTTCATCCTCAGAGAGTGGGAGGTCTGGAGGGATGGTAAATATATGGCAAGACTGGGAGCGAGGACCTGGTGTGGGGCTGGAGCTGGTCGTAGGGGCGGGGTTAGGCTTGGGGGGCGGTGTTAGGAGGTGCAGGAAGTGGAGGAGATTGGCCCGGGGGCGGAGATCGGCGCGGGGGCGGAGACACATGCGGCGTGTTCTTTCTGCAGGTGAGTGACGTCACTGGGGGCGGAAGTAGATTTGGCGACGGCAACTCCGGGGGCGGAAGTGGCTGCGGCGACGGCAGAAACCGTGTTGTTCCCGGTGTTTGTGGACCCCGCGGAGGCCGCGAATCTGTCGGCGATGGTTTTCCTGGCGATCGTGGAGGCGGTTGTCTGGGCGGCGATCGCGGAGGCTGCATTGTCGGTGGGGGCGGAAGTGACGTCATGGTTCGCGGCGGCGGCTGCTCAGCGCCCGAGCGTTTCCGGAGGCCGATGGAGGATTCTGGAACGGTTGAGGAATCTAGAGTGTGGGGGTACGTGCATGAAAGTTTTTGCTACTTACCGACTTTAATTTCCGATATGGCTTGGAAGATCTGTTTGTTTAGTGCTTAACAGAGTTTTGCAAATATTTCAGCTCCCCGCACTGGTCACTGTTTATTTATGGCCATAAATGTGTGTTAAACTGGTAAAGGCTAATGTATCCCTGCTTCCCGTCAATAACCAGTCCTTTCATATTCATGTGCAACAGCTATGAAAGCCTGAATGATCAATTCAACTTCCTATGTAACAGGCATGAGAGTTTCTTAGATATGCTCCAATTGCTGACTAAGAAGCTCATTCTGTTCCTGATCAAAACTCTTCATGGGCTGAATAGCCCGCTTCAATACAGTGTAGTTGTAAAATCACCAGTGAACAGACCACTTCTCACGATATGATGAAGGGAAGGCTATTGATGCTGCAGCTGCTGATGGTCCACGGTGCCTCATAAATGCCTGGTTTCCATTTGATCTGTCCTTTCAAAGTACTCCGTCCTTGACATAACACAGTGAGCGGTACCTTCAATACGTGGCTGTGACTTTCACTCCGCCAGGACAGTATATTGCAAACTGTTTGGTGAGATTGTTTCCCTCTGGCTGGTTTCCCCATCATGTCCCATAGTCTGGCTGCTGTTCATTTGAGGCCTCGACATTCTCAGAGTGGTGGGCATGTGGAGATACTCTTGATTAGGGACATGCAAGTCCAACATCCAGAGTACGTACTTTGTCTGTGTCACCCTCAGTGCTTCCTTCAATTTGTTTTCAACCACGAGGGGATCTGATTTATTACGGCGAGGTGGTGTGAACGGCAGTCGATGTACATTATCAGGCGATTTTCTTGACCATCTCTGACCTGTTACCATGACATTGTCTGGGTTATGGAATCCATGTTGGGGAATTCCAGGGGAGCTCCTTTCCAAATTGTAACCCAGGGTGCCCCCACAACTGGTGGGTCCGCCCTGCCGGTGGGACAGAATATACCCAGGTATGGTGATTGGGCTGAATGAGACATTCCCTATCACATCAGATTCTGTGAGTATGACAACGTCAGACTGATTTTGACCGGTTCAATGTGAGAAATAAAGGAACAATGGAGCAGGGAATAATGGATTAAAAAGTTGAATGAAAGGTGCACCATCTGAATGTGTGTGATATTCTCAAACCAGACTGAGGAAATCAGTGCATGCATTGATGGAAATGTTTATGATTTAATTACATTAGAGAGACATGACAAATGGTAAATGATTTTGGGAACTGGATATCAAATATTTTTTAGAGCTAGGAGTGTTGGACAGAACTGAAGAAAGATGTGGAGGGAATATTTGAATAACGGGTGACATCTGCTTAATCATGTAAGTGGATCTTACATGAAATGTTTGAACTATGATCTTTATTTATTCATTTTGTGAACAAAGTGCCTGTTGATTTGACTTTGTAGAGAGATTCGTACCACGACGGCTAAGTGGGTCTCACCAAATTTAATGGGTAGTGGGGCCTTTGTGATGTGGATCCTTATGACATCATCACATTCTATAACCGACATTCTCCAGAACATTCTGTAACAGACATTCACTGGATCATTTTAC
>NW_025212170.1:21443-25431 GCF_004010195.1 Chiloscyllium plagiosum
GAATATGTGTGATGAAATGCAAGGTTTAATTGACAATTACAGACGTAAGGATAAATCAAAGAAGAGAATGTTGAAGAGAGAATAGGAGGTGGAAATTTTAAAGGTAATTCGAGTTGAAGGAGTGGATTTGCAGAACGTTTTTCAGGCATCACTTGCGACTGATGGGGTTGCCAGAGAGCAGAGAAAGCAGTTTCTCTTTACAAAGGGTGGCCATGAAACCATCTCCGCGTACCCAATGAAAAATAAAGGGCCTTCATTCATGGGGGCCCAGCAGGGGACAACATCTATATATCCCAGTTTGGAAGACTTGGAACTTCACCCTCGCTCCAACGCCCCCTCCCCCCAATCCACATCACACACCCATTAGATGGAGAGAATGTAACACACTGTCCTGCAGTAAGGGGGACATTACAGTTAGAGGGGAAATTTAATTGGGAAGAAGCTGAGCCAGAATAGAATATGTTAAGAATAAAACGGGAGGCAGAGCAGGCGAAGAAGCAAGCACAATTAGGTGCTTTTGACATGGAAAAAGAGAGACTTAGAGGTGAAATTCGGGAGCAACACAAATTAGAGAACGGTGGGATTATGAGGCATATTTAAAGCATTGCATGGATGTTGGGCAGAAACAGGCGGACAGTGAGATTGATAGTAATGGAGGGAACAGAGGAGGCAGTACCGTGTTCAGGAAAATGGGCACAAGGTGAGGAAGCGAAAAAAGAATGGCAAGATACAGACATAGGTTCTGAAGTGGAATCTGATTTGGAAATACAATTTAGCAGTTTTAATAAGGGAAAGAAGCTGTCACAGGGAAAGATACTGTCATTGCTTATAAAATCCATTCCTTGGGAACCCAGGATCTAGAAAGGATGAGAAACGTGTTGCCCAATTTTCAGGACAGAACAGGAAAATGGATTAGGGACATTCAGGATGAAACTATAGGGCGGTTGTTGGCTATAGGGGATTGAAGTCACCGTTAATAAAGGTGTTGGGACTCACGAATTAATAGAGATAATGAATTGAGAGTGGCTGAAGCATGTGGTGAACAACCCGATGATTGATGGTGCTGCACTTGATCGAGTAAGACAGAATGCGTGGCTGGCACTTAGAGATTGTTATCTGCATAAGATTGATCCCGAGGCTTTGAGAGAAATCGACTGGGAGACACTGAAAACCCAGGAGCCTACCTGGAAAAGCAGTTGAAAAAGTGACATCTTGAAATGGATCAAGTGATGGAAGGTAGTCAACTGCTGACCACAATGTTCCAGACTACTATTGTTGAGGCCATGACATCTCAATTCAAATCTAAGTTAGAGAAGGTAGCAGTCTGACGTCGATGACCGCCAAGACTTCAGAGATTATGTAGTCCATGCAGTCGAGATATACCGGAAAGACAATAAGAAGCTGGCTGAGTAACAGGAGAAAGTGCAAAGATCTTTTTCACTACTGCAGCTCAAGGAATCTAAAAAGAAAGAAAGAGAGAAACGAAAGTCGATGTTGCCAGTGACAGATGGGTTGATCGACGGTAATGTAATGAATCACATGCTGTGTTGGGAGAGCACCCGAACGCCACATGGCAAGGGCAAGGAAGCCACATGCAGATAAGAAATGTTTTTGGAGGGACCTTTTCCAGAAGTACCATACAAAGGGCAAAATAAAATTAAGCGACAGCGTTGACGGAACTAGAGTTTCCAAGGACAGGGACAAGGAGGTGGGGGCGCTAATGGATATGGTGAGAAGTCAGATTTAGAGAGGATCAAGAATAGTGTGTTCGGGGTATTATCAACCAGGCCATTTAAGGAGAGATTGTTCATATTGGCCCTGGGCCTCCTGGCCTCAGGGTGCACCTCTGAGTCACGGACGTGCAGCTGACCCGCAACAAACCTTGCAGGCCAGATGGGACCTGGAAGTACAAATAGGATGCATTAGGTGTACCGAGAGAACCCAGTGTGAAGTGGCTACATCCTATGTTAACGCGGGAAGCTGAACAGGAAGCTATTGTACTGGTTAGCGTGGAAAAAACAGTTGACGTTTATGGTGATAGATAGTTGAGCTACATATACTTGTGCCCAAACACAATATACCGCCCACGTTCACATGTCACGTAAATTTGCTAAGACTAGCGTTTTCGGGTAAGCCGCTTTACAATTCCAGCAAGTTTGCAAGTGGACAGTAAAACAGTTGTCTTGTCTTTATTAGTGTCTCATGGGACATCAATTAATTTGCTGGGCCGGGACGCTTTATTGAAGTTAAAATTAAAATTGGAATGTACTCGAAAGGTATTTAGTGTCGATAAAGCAAATTTGCAGTTATCGTTGTAGGGAGAAAGAAAGGCCAAAAAATATGAGATAGGTGACCTGGGTAGGTAGATTTGGGAAACTTAGGAAAATTGGAGGAAACATGCTTTCGCTTTACTGCCTTTGGCTGCGCCACCGAAGTCTGAGCTGCATTGTGCAGTGTTTATTTCACGAGAGGCGGAGTAAAGTATTTGAGGAGCATTGGCACTGTGAGGTTGCCTCCACACAGCATTTACAGAGTAAAGCTATAGTGATAGGGAAGCAGGGAGCAACATATCGTTAAGAAAAATGATTTTCTAGAGAAATGACACCATGTGCCAGGTGCTTGGGCCAATGTGACATGGTTAGCAAATGTGCAACATCAGTCCAAAGATTTGGGACCCTTGGTTAAGCATGTAGAAATGATTAGCAGATGACTACGTCAGGAGTCTGAAATCTGGCGATGATAACTATGTTCGAATTATGCTTTGTATAGGTATGCTGGGGAACACCAATGAAGTAGTTTACCAACGGTGTATGCAAATGAAAGCTGGAGGAACTGGCCATCTGTTTGATTATTGGTTGGATGCACTGCCAGTTCGGTAATGGTCACAACATGATACAGATGTGGGGAGAATGAAATCAGCCAATCCAGTGGAAATTAGGTTAACGTTGGGGGCACATTTAGTAGATGTTCGCAGTATCCTTTGAACCAAGAGGCAGAGGAGGAATTGGCAGGAACAATACGCGGACTACTGGACGCAGGAGTGCTTCGGGCATCATACAGCCCTTGTAATACTCAATTGCGACCTGTTCGAAAAGCAGATAAGTAGGTTTGCTCACTGAACAGGGAGATTCATTTCGAGAAGTATCATTACTCCACAAGGTAACATCTTCAGTCAAAGCAGTGTACATGATTCCTACTTACTATTTATATGTTTGGGTTTCTTTGGGTTGGCGATATTATTTCCAAGGTGATGTAATTTCCTGTGGTGATATCATTTCCTGTTCTTTTTCCAAGTGGGTGATAGATGGGGTCTAACTCGATGTGTTTGTTGATCGAGTTCGGGACGGAATGACATGCATCTAGGAATTTTCGTGTGTGTCTCTGTTTGGCAGTTTCGAAGATGGATGTGTTGTCCCAATCGAAGTGGTGTCTTTCCTTATCTGTATGAAAGGATACTGGTGAGAGAGGGTCATGTCGTTTTGTGGCTAGTTGGTATTCATGTATCATGGTGGATAGTTTTCTGCGAGTTTGTCCAATGTAGTGTTTGTTGCAGTTCTTGTAAATGACATTTCTTTTGATGGTTGGCTGCACAGGTCCTTTTAGTTTCATTAGCTGCTGCTTTCGTGTGTTGGTGGGTGTGTGGGCCACCATGATGCCAAGGGTTGTTAGTAGTCTGGCAGTCAATTACGAGATGTCTTAGCTATAGCGGAGTATGGTTAGGGTTTCTGGACGTGTTTCGTCTGCTTATTTGAGTTTGTTGCTGGGAAATCGGCGGACTGTTGTCATTGGATACACATTCATTTTCAATTCACGGTGCAGGTGATTTCCCTCTGGTCTGCGTAGTTCCTCTGTGCCGCAGTGAGTGTTGGCTCGTTGAAGTGACATTCTGATGAGCTTCGTTTCTGGATGTTGGGATAATTGCTTCTGTAGTTTAATATTTGGTCCGTATGTGTTATTTTCCTGTAGACGCTGGTTTGAAGTTACCCGT
>NW_025212171.1:0-25432 GCF_004010195.1 Chiloscyllium plagiosum
CATTATAATCAGCTCCACTTGCAACACACACACATTCTGCACAGAAAATCACTGTCTGAAAAGAGATACAATTGCAAGTTACAACATTGACCTCTCAGTGTTGCTTCAATAGGACATAAAACCAGCTGCCTTTGACACATGTAGTTTAAGATGGCTTATTTAAAGAACTAAGTCTCTCAAGCAGAGCCCATCTAGATGCACTGCAGTGTGTTGTGTGTTTAGAAAGAGTACACATTACTTTGGTTAAAAAGCGAAGGAAGTATCATGAGGCCCTTTATAAACACAGTGCTTATAGCAACATGTACAAGGTACACCCCAGACACACATTACCAGGAGCAACCCTCATTTCGTTACTGTAGTATAAATATTCATCGCTACAACAGACTAACTAATCTGAAGTAAATCAATAAGGCCACTTGATATTCTTCTAAACTCCAAATGATATAAATCCAGCCAGTCATAAGACAATCTTTCCGAAGATAATCTGCCTTCACTACATCTCAGGAGTCAGCTGTGAATCTTCTCTGAATAGCTTGTAACAAATTTACATCCTTTCTTAAATAAGACGACTAAAACAGTTCTCCAGATGTGGCCTCACTAATGCTGTATAAAATGGTGGCAAAACATTTCAAATTTCATTCACTTTGCAATAAACAACTTTCCACGTGCCTGTCTAATGGGCTGTACCTGAATACTAACTTCTTGCAATTCACTTATCTCAGCACAGACCATGCCTGAAGCTTTCCCAGCCTGTTGTAGTTCAGTAAGAGTCACTCCGTGAACTGTTCGAGAAGTTAAGTACACAGCTTTATCAAGACATGTTCTAATGGAATTTTTGTCAGCACATGACATCATTCTGTAATAGGTGTTACAACATGTGCCCTACAGAATACTACCTTGAATTAAGGATGCAGTTGTGTTTCATTACCAGATTAAGAACAGCCTGGATTAGCAGCTCAGATAACTCAGAAATTAACTTCAGTCTGAAAATAAAAATCTGTCAGCAGTAAAAACAACCACCGAGTTTGTGGTTTCTCACAAAAACAACCTAACTAGTTTAGGTACTTTTGGAAAAGACAAAGGGTCAGTTAGACTCGAAACGTCAGCTCTTTTCTCTCCTTACAGATGCTGCCAGACCTGCTGAGATTTTCCAGCATTTTCTCTTTTGGTTTCAAGTTAGAATGATGCTTGACTTAGAAAGAAACTTCTAAATGGTGATTATATTCCTAATCATCTTCTGCCTTTGTTCTTCTTGCTGCTAAACATTATGGGTTTGGAAGGTTATAAGGTATGGCATCTGAAAGATGGTATATGATGTTGCTACTGTACAGCAACAGTAAAGGAACTGTGTGTTGAAGGTGATAGATGTGTATAACCAAGTTAGCTGCTATGCCCAGGATGCTGTACCCTCCCAAATTAATCATGTCTCTTCCATCACAGTCTTGACTTATACGTGAGAGAAGGTAGAGAGTGTTTGAGGAGTCAGGAGGTGAGTCACCTTAAGGGACTCCTTCAGAAATACTCTAAGGCCTTCAGCAATTGCCATATCTTCCTTGGCATGAATCGAGCCAGTGGAGAGCTTTCACTGTTCCTCTTGCTCTCATCTCACTCTCATCTGTACTGACTCTTTCTCCATCCCCACAACTATTTCCACTGCATGGAATTTTGTTAGGACTCCTTAATGCCACACGGTCAAAGCTGCGTTGACATCAGGGCAGTCACTATCAGCTTACCTCTAGAATGCAACTCATGTATCCATATTGGACCCAACAGAGTAATGAGGTCAGACATCAAGTAGTGCCAGCAGAACTCAAACTGAACATTGGTGAGCAAATTATTGATGACTAAGTGACATCTGTGACACAACCCTAACCCTATGACAATGTCCACACCACCTTCCATTAATTAATTTCCTGATGACAGAGTAGACAGAGGTGTCTGGTTATTGGTCAGTAAAACCCTTAATCATATAAGTGCTTCCCCACTTTACTACCAAACCAAACACTTTTTAACTGGTTATGAAAATCTAAATATTCACAGAAACAAAAGTACAAATGGAAAAAAGGATGTACTGCAAAAGGAATTCACTATGTGAAGTAATATGAGACTTCGAGTGTGTTAGATTAGATTACTCACAGTGTGGAAACAGGCCCTTCGGCTCAACAAGTCCACACCGCCCCGCCGAAGCGCAAGCCACCCATACCCCTACATCTACCCCTTACCTAACACTACGGGCAATTTAGCATGGCCAATTCACCTTACCTGCACATCTTTGGACTGTGGGAGGAAACCGGAGCACCCGGAGGAAACCGACGCAGACACGGGGAGAATGTGCAGACTCCACACAGGCAGTCGCCTGAGGTGGGAATTGAACCCGGGTCTCTGGCGCTGTGAGGCAGCAGTGCTAACCACTGTGCCACCCACAAGATTTCTTTGTGTTGTGGTGGTAAATAAATGAAAGTATTATTTAACACTATATGGGCAGGACTTTGTAGTTCAGCTGTTACTCTGAAAGCAGTTCTCTTTTCTTGCCAGTTTCCTGTGCCAGCAATCCAATCTGAACACATGATTTGACATCCTCCTAAAAGAAAACAAAGCTACCATTCAGGATAACTTGTTTTGGTCACTGCTCAGAGAGATTCTCGGCAGATGCACAGCTACAGCAACACAAATAAATGCTACTGCCGTTTCAAATGACTCACAAGATTTTATAAGTCGCATAAAAAAACTTCAACTCAGCATATTCTAGATATGGATTTTTGCATTCCTTCATCATCTTTCCTGAGCTCTCCTCTTAGGGCATGAACCATTTCCTGCAGTTGTAAGCTCTCAATTTATCACTGTTGTCAGTCATTTGGGCAGTGGCGTACTACAGAGTGTGTTAGTCTTAACCTGGTTCCTGACCTGAAATTTAAACTGGATGGGTCAGAAAGAGGCTAGCTTGCAGACTGTAAAACAATACAGTGAGGGAGGCTGCTGTGCAGCCTGTCAGTGGATAAGACTGTGTGAAGCCTGATAGAATAGATTTCTTTGTGTAAAACACTTGAGTTTTACACAAAGTGTCAAAATCTCTTAATTCTGACACAATGCAAAGGAACAGAGGTGCTGACAGGCAACTTGTCAAAAAACTGGTGTCATTACAAGTTCAAAATGCAACTTGGCTTGTTTGGCTTTGAACATGCTCCCCCATAGCAAAGGGAACTGACAAAATGGTCAAGAGGGCTCACTGGGCCTGAGCTGTGTGCGTGCCACCAGAGGGCAAGAGATGCTTGTTGCATTGTTGTGCAAATAATGTCCAACTCACAGAAACTGTTCTGACGGCAACAGGTGAAGCAAAACATTTGCACAGTCTGAACTATGGATAGAAAATAAACAAACTTCCTGAGCCAGGGCAAGTGAATTTGAATTGAAACTATGAATTGAACTAGCTTTATTGCCACATGTGCTCCAAGTCGCCACTTATGGCGCCATCTTCGGTACAAGCTACCTCGGTACAGATTCTTCAGTACGACAATTGATAAGGACAGACTCATGCAGGTATGAGACAAGCCTGAGTCCACTGAACATTGACTGATGCAGCAACAACAGTGGGATTCCCAGTCCTTCCAAGTTAGCTGCCGGCTCTACATTTATTGTAAAGGTGAAGCGTGGACAAATCTAACTTTGAAGTTGCTAAAGACCACTTCATTCCTGATTGAAAATTACCTAAGGGGCCACACATTTAAGACAGAGATGAATTCCTTATCTCAGATGGTACTGAATCTAACGAATTCTTCAGCACAGAAGGCTGTTGAGGCTGGGTCATTGAATGTATTCAAGTCTGAGATGGAAAGATTTTTTAATCAGTAAGGAGATCAAGGGTCATGGGGAAAAGGCAGGAAAGTGGAGTTGAAGATTATTGATCAGCCACAATCTCACTGAACGGAGGAGCAGATGCAATGGGCCAATTGGCCTGCTTCTACTCCCACATCTTATGGTCGAGGCAAAATCAGCTTTACATAGGATAGCCAAATTGAAAGGAAAAGGTTGAGGGTACTTGGGAATGCTAGATATGCCCGGTACTAGTGATTAAGGCTTTTGGCTTGTGTACCATTAACACAAGCATGGACTGATAGGGCCAAGAGGCCTATTCACATATTGTAACTGCTATCTATTTCTATGTATAAATGCTTGTATGGCATTAGTGTTCATTAGTTTAATGCAATTGTCAGATAGTTTTTGACTCCATCAAAATGCCTGGTAGGCAAATGTGAAATGCCAGGAAGAGTTTACACCCTCCTACACAGATCCTATTACATATGAATATTTTTTCATTTTCCACCAGGTAATATGGAAGGAGTTGCTCACACTCAGCTAAATGTTTACAATGGATAGAAACTTTATCTCTGTCTGGCGAAGAACAATTTCCAATGCCAGATTTAAGAGCACATACAATCACTGTAAATAATACTGACTGAGGTAATGTTGACCCAACACATTGAAAGGTGCTAAGCCAGTAAGGAACACTGGAGAGGTTTACAACTGCCTTCTCGAAAAGTAGAGTAGATTGTGGATTTTTTACCCTTCTGTGTTTAACAGTCATCCCTACGCAACCATAACCTTATCAAGAGGAGTCAGGAATGGTGTGGCACAAAACTCTTAAGATAGGAGGGCGGAAATGGTCATGTCCCACTAATCAGATGATGTCTCTACTCCAATAATTAACTTTATTGTGATAACATATGAACTAGAAACATTTCTATAGAACACGAAGTAAGCCTCATTCCAGGTTGTTGATAAAATTAAAAGTATATAAATACCCAATACGTGGAATAAAAACAAACATATTGATATTTTGGTTAAAAGAAAATGCTCTCTGAAACATTCACTTTTCACAGTTGGTGATGGACCCATTTTTGTATTTATTGAATATTCTCCTGTATTTAATGTATCTGGATTATAGTTCTTCAGTTATCACATTGGTGATGGCCTGGGCATGACTCGAGGCATGAAGCAACAAAACAAATGCTTTCTTTAATGCTAATGTTCTCTCCCTACCAGCTGATGCTATTACCAACCTGACCTGTCTTCAGAAATTTATAAAATCTGCTGTTCACCACAAAACTAAACAGTACAGCAATGCATGACAGCCACCAACACAGCAATCAGCAAAGGTGAGGAAACATCACCAAGGCAACATCAGGTACTAACTGCAAAACAAACTGAAATAGAACAAAGAAAGTGTATCTTAAATGCATAGTGCTTCATAAAGCAATGATTACTGAGAATGAACTTTCTTCGGATTTGTAAAATCAGTGGCCGCTTCCACTTCGAAAAATAAAGGCAGTAGACACCTGGGAACACCATCACCTGCAATAGTTCTTCCCAAACTCTCTCACACCCCACCCAGACTTGGAAATATATTATCATTGCTTTATTGTCACTTGCTCAAAATTGTGGAAAGCCACAGATGACAGCACTCTGGTTCTACCCACCCCACATAGATTGCAGTGATCAAAGGAGGTCATTTGGATCCAAAGCGAGCTCAGTAGCAGAAAGTCACTGGAGCAGGAAGGGTAATGGTTGATTGGCGCTTTTGTGACGAGTGGGTATTTCCGCAGCACACAGTTCATAAGCCCTTGCTTTTCATGGGATACATCCCATGGATTTTAAGGCTGAGGTGTTAAACCAGAAGATGAAAGGTTATCAGGGTTTAGGATGGAATGTGGATTTAGGGTTGCAATCAGATCAACTGTGATCTTATTAAATGGCAGAGCAGGAACAAGGTCCTGAAAAGCCGCCTTCCCCTTCTTGTTTATATGTTCAGCCCATAATTTTAAAATGCACGAATATATAAAGACATTGCTTGCCCTTGCATTCCTTAATGACAGACTATAAATGACTTATATAAAATATTAAGTTAGGCCACAGGATACAGTGCTGCTCATTGCTTTACACGATGAGCATGACTCTGGTGGAGAGGGTACTGGGGGTGACTTACAAGAATTGTTGCCAGAAGCAGGAACTTTAGCCATGAGGAAAGCCAAAGGCTGTTTACTTTGTGATAGTTGAAGCTGAGAGAGATTCAACTGAGGTTTATAAAATTATAAGAGGCCAAGATAGTGTGGGTCAGAAGGATCTCTTTAACTTAACAAATAGGTCAATAACTAAGGTGAATATATTTGAAGTGACTGGCAGAGAGATTAGAGGGACATTGAAGACATCTTGCATCCAGAGGGCAGTTGGGGTTTGGCATGGTAGAGGCAGAAACTCTCATCATATTGAAAAAGTATTCGTACTGCCATAAACCACAGAGCTTTTGAGGAAAGCTGCAAAGTATGATCATGTTATCCAGCGCTTTATGGCTGGTATGGGTATGATGGGCTGAATAACCTCTATATGTAGCTTGAAGTTTCTGTTTTTAAGGCAACTTACCAGCACTTTCTCAAAGGTACTTAGACATAATCAATAAATGCTGATGTTGTCAGTCATCTCAAGAATGAATTTTAAATAAGGACGGTATTTAAGGTCAAGAAGTTCTCCCAATGTAAGATAACTTGCATATATAAAGCATCTTTTACAAGTACAGGATAGCTCTTGGTAGCTTCCAGCCACTGAAGTACTTTTGAAATGCAGTATGGCTATAATATGGGAAACACCGCTGCCAATTTTCAGAACAGTAAACTCCTGAAACAATATAGAACAGATAAAGAACAATGCAGAACAGATAACAATAAAGAACAGGTAACCTGTTTTTATGATGTAGCTTAAAGGATAAATATTGGTCAGGATAACTCATCTGCCCTCCTTCAAAGCCTGGTGTTCAGAACTGGAAGCAATATTCCCTCTGAGACTGAACTAGTGTCTTACAGAAGTTCAACAAAACACTTTGCACATATACTCTATGCCTATATTGATAAAGGCTAGAATAAACCATGCTTCATGAACTATTTACTCAACCTGTCCTACCATCTTTAATAACTTTTTTGTTTATAATTTTTTTATTTAAATCAATTTTCTCGTTAACCTGTTCAGAAATGTTAATTAGACACATCTGGAACAGGAGGGACTTGAACATGGGCCTCTCAGTCCAGGAGTAGGAACACTACTACTGCGCCTCTTTGATAACTTGTACACACCCATTCAGGTCCTCTGCACCTGCACCCCCTTTAGAATTGTAACTTTTATTTTGTATTGTCTTTCATGTTCTTTTTAACTAAATTGTATCACGTCACGCTTATCCAGATGAAGCTGAACTTTATCTATCACCTATCTGTCCACTTCACCGATTTATCATTATCTTTTGAAATTTGACATAATCATCCTCACAGTTTACAGTGCCTCTAACTTTTGTATCCTCCACAAATTTTGAAACTGTACCCTGCACACAAGAGGTCTAGATCATGAGTATAAATCACGAAAGGCAAGGGTCCAACATTCACTCCTTGGGAAATCACTACAAAATTACCCCCAGCCCAAAAAATATGAATTAACCATTACTCTGTTTGCTATCACTTAATCAACATCTTGCTACTGTTCCCTATTCCTCCAGAGTTCTAACTTGGCTCGCAAGTCTGCCATGTGACACTATATCAAACACCTTCTGGAAATCATGTGAGGTACATTAACAGTGTTACCTGAGTTACCGCATCCAAAAAACTCCATTTTCGTTAAAAAAAAGATTTCCTTCAAGAAATCCATGCTGGCTCTCCTTAATTAACCCACATTTGTGCATTTCATCATATACTTTGTCCCAAATGAAAGATTCTAGAGGTTTAAAATAAGTGAAGTTAAACTGAGTTGTCTGTAGCTGTTTGATTGATCTTTGCATCCTTTTTTCAACAGCGCTGCTTGTCTGAAATTCTCTGCTCCTCTGGCACCACCCTGAGTCTAAGGAAGACTGAAAAATTGCCAATGCCTCTGCAATTTCCACCTATCTCTACATTCTTGGGTGCATCACATTCAGTCTTTTGTCAATTTATCTTGTGCAAGCAACCTATTCAATATCTGCTCGTTAATTGTGAATCCTTAGAGTATCTGAATTTCCTTCGTTTGCATTTCTTGGCATTTTCTTTCTTAGTTAAGATAGATGCAAAGTTTTTACTTAATTCTTCAGCCATATCATCAGCCTCTATATGTAAATCCCTTCTTTGGAACTTAAATAGGCCCAACTCCTCCTTTCAATTCTTATAGATATTTTCTCATCAACCTGTTCAGAGATATTATTAGAAGACTTTGGAACTTTCTTTTATGTTTGTCACTGCTCTCTTCGCTTCTCTTATTTGATATTCCCTCACTCCTCTGTACCTACTTTAGTCAGGTTGGCTCTGAACAGTATTTTCGATCTGACATCTGTTATACGCAGACTTCTCCTACTTCATTATGAGGTCTACCTATTTTGTCAACCAGGGAGTTGTTGATTTGATGCTCTCCCCTTCCCTTTCAAGGGACTATGCCTTCAGATGAAACATCTCTTCTTTTGGAGGTAGTTCTTTGTTCAGCTATTTTTCCTGCCAACATTTGACTCCAGTGTATTCAACCCAGATCTATTCTTACCCCATCAAACTTGGCTTTACTCCAATGAATTACTCTTCTTCTGTACTGTTCATTAGCTTTTTTTTTTAAAATAGTCAGCCTAGTTATAAACACAGAGATCACTATCACTAAAAATGTCCTCCCAAAGATACTGGATTTATTTGGTCCAATTCATTCCTAAGAACAAGGACTGATAGTAATTCCTTTCTCTTTGGAACGAAAACATACAGCTCTAGAAAATTCTCCTGAACACACTCTATGAACCCTTTTCTGCCTTTACATAATTGCTATTCCAGGCTAAATTCAGAAAATTAAAGCTTCCATTATAATTACTCTATAAATTTTGTCCTTCTGCAGTCTCCTTGCAAATTTGTTCCTCTATATCTTTTCCAATAGTTGTTGTCATACAGACTAGACTGGGAAATATATAAATATTGTTCTTGACACTTCTGGGACTTTCTACCTCTCTAGTACTACAACGGTTCCTTTAATCAGTATCACTGCCCATGTTCATCCTGCCCTATTTTGTTCAATACCTTGTATAGAGGACTGTTTAACACGCAATCCTGCCTTCCCCTTCATATATCTATGATACCTGGACTTCATGGTTAAGTTAATGTGGAGAGATTATACAAATCAGGCCTGTCTCCTCTAGGATTTACAAGTTCAAGGAGCGATCTGATCAAAGTCTTCAAGATATCAACAGAAAAAGACAGGGCAGATGAAGATAAACCATATCCACTGGTTAGGGATTCTGAAACTAGGGGGCATTGTCTGAGAATTAGGGCCAAACCATTCAGCTGAAGCATGTCTTCAGGTGGCGGGTGTCCACAAGTGGCAGTGGATTCTGGATCACTCGCTAATTTCAAAACCAAAACAGATAAAGAGAGATATATGGAGTTGCTTCACAGATTAGCCATGAACTCATTGAGGGGTGGAACATTCTGGAGGGGCGGAATGGCCTATTCTTGTTTCTAGATTAGATTAGATTCCCTACAGTGTGAAAACAGGCCCTTCGGCCCAACCAGTCCACACTGACCCTCCAAAGAATAACCTACCCAAACCCATTTCCCTCTGACTAATGCACCTAGCACTATGGGCAATTTAGCATGGCCAATTCACCTAACCTGCACATCTTTGGACTGTGAGAGGAATGTTCCTATGTCTTCTGGACAAAAGTCCATTCAGATGGGATAGAATATTTGCTGGGAGAAACTATCCCAGAAAGAGATTGTTTACCGGACAGATGAGGACAAAGGCTAAAAAAAAAGGGAATTGTTCAAGATGCATACATTTCTACCAACATTGGTTCAGTATTATATAGTACTGTACTGCTATATAACGCAGTCTCAGCTGACATGCTAATCCACTGATAGAATCAGTTTACAGCAAAACAACTCTACTGGCTAAACAATGCCAGCCACCTTCTGATCAGACATCAGGTTTATCGGTCTCTCACTCTTGTAACACCTTTCTCACCATAATCCAGACTCATGTGCTATTTCTGATAAAATAAATCCTGCCTGTGCTTCCTGAATTACAAACCCAATCTTCACCCACTCAACCTGAGGGGCTTTGGTGCACAGTTGACTGGTCACTTATCACCAGATCTTTACTTGACCATATCAAATACAATGATGCTCCAGTCTCCTAACCTCAAACTTTCAACTGTGCCAGTTCAAAACACAAATAATCTCAGGCTCCATTTTACAAAGGAATGACTGCACTAATTGCACTGCATATTTCCAAATCTTCACATCCAATATCTTGTGAAAGAAGCTTATGAATTTATCACCAAAATCAAGGTGTCTCTGTAACATCCAATAATGGTTTACTGAACGGATTCCTGAGGCAACATTCCTGAGTCATATGAAGCATAACTGGACCAGTTAGGACAACTTTTACTGGAGTTGAGAAGAATAAAGGGGATCTCACAGAAACCCATAAAACTCCAACAGGAATGACCAAGGTCACTAGAACTAGGGGCCACAGTTTAAGTATAAGGGTATTCAGGACTGAAATGAGGAGAAATATCTTCACCCAGAAAGAGATGAGTCTCTGAAATTCTATTCTGCAGAAAGCAGTTGAAGCCAAAACATAGAACTATAACTCATTCTTGAAAACATTCAAAGGGCTAAAAGGATTAAAGCGTATAGGGAGGAAAAGGAACAAAGTACTGAGTTAGATCATCAGCCATGATAATATTGATAGCAGAGCAGGTGGAAAAGATCATGTGGCCCACTCCTGATTTTATTTTCCATGTTTAAATGTTACAAAGATAAGATAAATGTATACTGATGCTGCAGTTCATCATATGATCATACAAAGCAATACCAGGAATACATTAGTGACGAATTTATTATGACGCTTCTGGCAAAACCTTTGTGGCAATGTTGTCACTGTAAAAAGGCTATTTGTTGTTTTGAAGAGGGGTTGTAAAGGCAGAGGTGCCAAACTGCTGTATAACAGTCTCAGCTAACATCGACAGAATCAAATTACAGCAAAAGATCAGTGCCAGAGACAGCCTGATTAAAAACTTTAGGAGGCCGTTAGGTTTTACTTAAAATGTTGGAACAATGGGAACAGAATAGTGAGTCAGCGTGGAGGCAGAGTCCTCCTCCAGGATGTGAAGAAGCCAGAGAAGGATGAGTGGGGTAACAGTCTGCAGGCAATGCAGGGTGCCGTGGATCTGGAGAAGAATCTGAACCAGTGTTTGCTGGATCTACACCAACTCGCCATTGCCCAGACTGACCCTCATCTGTGTGACTTCCTGGAGACTCAATATTTGGATGAGGAGGTCGAGATCATCAAGCGACTTGGGGACTACATCACCAACCTGAAGTGTCTGGGAGCTCCTGAGAATGGGATGGGATTGTACCTGTTTGACAGGCTCTCACTGGAGGACAGCAGCTAATATGACCTTTTGACTGCAGTCTTTGCCTGTTTGTATCCAATTCTCCTTGGGAGAATTTCTCCAGGAAGCAGGAACTTGTACTGAAGAAATGAATGGGAAATAAAGATCATTTGATCTCTCCTAAAAAAAAAAGGGAATGGCCAGATTTCAAAACCCAGACTTTCTAGTTTTTTTTTTAAGCTTTAGCAGTCAGAAGCTGTTTGGGGTCCCAGAAGCGTTGGAAGCTTCAGTCATTGATTCCTAGCTGCGACTTTCTCAGACATCTCTCTTGATGTTGTTTCCTCCTGGATTGCAGAACTGCATGTAAACATCTGTGTCTGAATGTATCTTTTTACAAAGGGGTGTCTTTATGGATGTTACTATATTGGAACAGTTAAATAGTAATATCTATATCTATTATTTGGTTAAGTTTTCCAATAGTTGAGTTATTCTAAATTCTTCTTTCTTTTGTTTGTATTTTAACTGTAGTATTTAAATAAGTGGTGTTTTGCTTAACATCGAGTAGTTTGACCAGTTGCATCACATCTGGAACACAGCACTTCACATCTACATTTAAAATAAGGAAAAGTGAGGTCTACGCTACCTTAAAATATTTTGAGGGGGTCTGGTCTGGTCCATAACCTTTACAGGATTTTGCAAAATATTTTAGCAGATGAATTTCCCAAACGCATTTTGATATTAGAATCCAAGGGATTCTGAGCCCCACTACAAAGAAATAGGTAGTCAGGTCCTTGTTGTCTTTGACTGCACCTGACCCAGCAGAAGTTAATGTTGACAATAGTTCACCAGGTTGGAGAAACATTTCATTTCCAACCTCGCAATCTTTATTTTTATGATCATAACTATTCACTAGAAAGCAAAAACACACAAGAAATTAACCTTGAAACTCTGATTACAAGTTTCCACATTTAGGTGCACTATTTTTTTTTAATTAACTTTGTTTCTCTTAGCCAATGTTACAGTACTTACAACTATAAAAAGTAATATTTTCCATAGCTATTAAAACATTATATTTTATGATTACTGGTGCAGAATAAGCCAACCCTGGTTGCACAGGTTTAATCCAACCTTTCCTTTTAACATCCACATGCTCCAGAAATGTGCCAATACACTATTAATACTCTTCATTTCAGATTTCTGCTCTGTCTAACTGAGGCACAACATCCTTACTTTACTATTCAGCACCTCTCATGACAAAGGACAGCATTCCATTAGTCTTATTAGTCATTATTGAATATAATCAATATTGAAGAATGCATATACAGGCCACTTGGCTGCTCAGCCACTGAATTATATGATCTGATTAATCCATATTCCAACCTACACACAATAATTTTTCATCCATTTCTTATCAAGCATTTATCTACCACTGCTGTAAATATATTCAACAACTCTACTTCCACTGGCTTTAGAAGAAGAGATTTATAACCCTCTGCAGAAGAAAATTTTGCCTTATCATGAACAGAGTCGTACAGCACAGAAACAGACCTTTTTGTCTGACCAGTCCACGCTGACCGTGTTCCCAAACTAAAATAGTCCTACTTCCCTACGTTTGACCCATATCTCTCCAAACCTTTCCTATGCACAGACTTATCCAAATGCCTTTAAATGATGTAACTTTACCCACATCCACCACTTCCTCTGGCAGTTCATTCCACACACTAACCACTCTGGGTGAAAAAGTTGCCCCTCATGTCTTTTCGAAAACCTTTCTTCTTTCACCTGAAAAATAGGCCCCCTAGTTTTGAACCCTCTCTCTCTCCCCCCCCCCCCGCCCCCATCTCAGTGAAAAGACCCTTGCTATTCACCTGATCTATGCCCCTCATTATTTTATAAATTTCTAGAAGGTCACCCCTCAACCTGCTACACTCCACTGATAGAAGACCCAACCTATCCAACCTACTTTATGTCTCAAACCCTCCATTCCCAGTAAAATCCTGGTAGATATTTTCTGAACCATCTCCAATTTAATCCTATCCTTCCAACAGTAGGGTGACCAGAACTGGAGACAGTATTCCAAAAAAGGCCTCACCAACATCCTGTACAACCTCAACATGATGTTTCAACTCCTACACTCAAAGGTCTAAGCAACGAAGGCAAGTGTGCTAAATGCCTTCTCAACCACCCTGTGTCTACCTGTGATGCAAATTTCAAAGAATTATGCACCTGAACCCCTAGATCCACCCTCTAAAAATATTTTAAGGTGGTAGCGTAGACCCAACGTTTTCTTATTTTAAATGTAGATGTGAAGTGCTGTGTTCCAGATGTGATGCAACTGGTCAAACTACTCGATGTTAAACAAAATACAATTTACTTAAACACTACAGTTAAAATACAATCTTGGTATCATCTGCAAAATTGCTAACCATGTCTTCTATATTCTCATCCAAATCGTTAACATAAATGAGGAACAAAGGTGGACCCAGTACTGATCCCTGTGGAACACTGCAGGTCACAGGCCTCCAGCCCAAAAAACACCAACCTTTCACCACCACCTTGTCTCCTACCATCAAGCCAATTTTGAATCCTATTGACAACTTCACCCTAATCCCATGTGATCTAACTTTATGAATTAGTCTACCATACAGAACCTTTTCTAAGGCTTTACTAAAAGTCCATATAAACAACATCTACCATTCTGCCCACATCAATCTTGTTTGGTTGCTTTCTCAAAAACTGCAATCATGTTTGAGACATGACTTGTCTTGCACAAAACCATGCTAATGATCTCTAACCAGTCCTTGCCTTTTCAAATGCATGCAAATCCTAACTTTCAGAATCCCCTCCCACCACCGATGTCAGAGCTGAAAAATGTGTTGCTGGAAAAGCGCAGCAGGTCAGGCAGCATCCAAGGAGCAGGAGAATCGACATTCCTGAAGAAGGGCTTATGCCCGAAACATCGATTCTCCTGCTCCTTGGAGGCTGCCTGACCTGCTGCGCTTTTCCAGCAACACATTTTTCAGCTCTGACCTCCAGCATCTGCAGTCCTCACTTCCACCATCGATGTCAGGCTCACAGATCTTTAGTTTCCAGGCTTATCCTCAGAGTCTTTCTTAAATGAATAAAAGTGGGTAACTGCCTTATTTTTAAACAGTTCTAGGCTCTCGCATTACAGGAAACATACTTTCTACATCCACCCTGTCAAGAGCCCTCAGCTCTTACATGGTTCAATCAAGGCTGCGGGTTGTTCTTGTAAACTCCAGCAGATCCAAGCCTTGTCTGTCCACTCTTCCCTCATCAGACAACCTGCCCTTCAATACCACAGCTCCATGTAACGATATTTCCTAACCAACCTGTTCAGAGATGTTATCACACACCTCTAGAGGAGATGGCGCTTGAATCCAGGCCTTCTGGTCTCGGGGTAGGGATATACCACTGTATCAATCTGAAACTTGAAAATTTCACTTGACTCACGGTTTTCAGGAAGAAATTTCTGTATTTCCATTACACAAAGTGCTTCCTGATTTCATTTCTAAGTAGTTTGACTCTAATTTAATATTATGCTCTGTTCCTCTGGATACCTCATCCAGAATAAATAATCAGTATTGAGCCTATGTAATTTGAAATATCTCATTTAGATTTTAATCTTCTCAACTCAAGGGAATACAAACAAGGCTCATGCAGATTCACTTCACAAATTAACCCTTTAAACCCTGCTGTCCTTCCAATGAGTTTTGCCACCTAAACCTGAACTCAGTACTCTAAAAAGGTTCTTCACAAATGTTTCTATCTTGTCCATCATAAACAATTATGACCCCAACTGACGGTAATACTGGAGAGGTCAGACCCCGGTGAGGGACGGAGTTTTGTTTTTGTTTACTGTGGGGGTCAGTCACAGAACATATTCATAGTCAAAAGTTACACAATACCAGGTTACAGTCCAACAGGTTTACGTGAAATCACATGCTTTCAGAATGCTGCTAACATCTGGACTTCACTTGACTAAGGAGCAATGCTCCGAAAGCTGGTGATTTCAAATACACCTGCTGGACTATAACCTGGTTTTGTGTAACTTCTGACTTTGTCCACCCCAGCCCAACACCAGCAATTCCACACCATGAACATATTCATGAGAGGTTGTATTCAATGTACTTTTATTACAAACATTTTTACAACAAAATAAACAAATGTTACACTATACAATAACAATTGCAACAGCATTAGTGTAAATATCAGTAAGGAAGATATAACCTTTTACTCCAACCATAACCAGACAAACCTCAGTGAAGAGTCACCCCACTTTTCACACTAAAGCTTCTTGCTTATCTGGTACAGTTGGAATTGCTTTCTGGAATGTTCTTACTGACTTCTAAGCACCTTCAGAGCAAACACATAGGTTTTCCACAGACTCAGCTTCCAGCTGTTTTCTAGCCAGTCTTCTAACTGGTTTAGCATTCAAATCTCTCTCTGTGGTACCCACAGACAAGCTCACTGCCATTCTAGACATTTCCATCTTCCTGTCATTGGACATCATATTGCTAGGCAACTCAAGATTTTACCTCCAGCCCTGACACCTTGGACAGTTGATAACAGCATCTCTGCTATAAAGGATCTCTTCTCTCGGAATGCATTAGTCTCCATCTGACTGGGCCTACTCTGGGCTACTTTCTCTCCCTGGGTTGTAAAACTCAACTCAGCAATTACCTGTCTCGTTGGCTGGTTGTTGCCTTACATAACGAGCCTTTTTATGGATTTTGTTTGAAATTCGCTACTCAAAAATGACTTTCTGACTTCTTAAATAAAGTCAGATCTTCACAGAACTGAAAACCAATCCATTTTTCCATCATTTTAAAACACTGTTTTCAAACATTAATAATATATTTAGGAATCTTCATCATCTCTCTTCGAGCAGATGATGAGATACTATTTTTGGGACTCAGTAAAGGTGAGAGGTGAAAGAAAGGATAATTAGAGAGCTTCTGCAGTTGTTCTTCAACAACCCCCACAGGTAGCCACAAAACAGTACTACCATACAAAAGCTTCAGCGATATTTATAGTTACATGACTAACCAGCTAAAGTCCAAGGTGCATTTTATCCCCTGAGAAACAAAGAAGGTGCCAATAACACCTTTGCTCACTGTTTTATTTGTTTTCACTTTAAGACAGTACTTAGCGACATGGATTACCTTTATGAATATACAAATAATTCCAACTTAAATTGATGCTATCTTTCAAGGGATATATTCATTTACAAACCGCAGTATAGACTCGGTAGCAGTTAAGAATTAACAGCTCGTATTACCACATTGCCAAGGTACAGTGAGACGATTGAACTTCAGCGAAGGAGAAGGCTTTTTTTTTATACAGTGGAGCACTATTAATGCCTGCTAGGCCTACCCACATCAGTTCATGTACAGTGTAGTGGGAAATTTGAGAGAATAAAAGCACTGGAGATTTAGCAAGCAATTCTATCCCTCCATTGTTCAGATTACAGGCAAGCAATGTGCGCTACCTCTATCCTGATATCAGAATTGAAGGTGGCTGCAGCAACATAAACAAGGGTATCTGATGAACAAATTTTGCACTGTTGCAGTCAGGACAATGGCGGTTGTAAAATAGTTACATTTTGGGGGGTGGGGCAGTCTCACGAGTTATTTTCCGATCTCCAAATGCCTCTGCATGCACCAAGATGGACTACGTGACCTTTTAATTATCATTCATGAACTCTATGCTTACTGAAACTCAATTTGGACAATTACAACATCATGGCAAATGGTAAACCACAAGGGTAACTGAATTCTGTTTGTGTGTCACTCTACCAATACTTTACTCAAATGTAACTGGGACTTGGATTTACTCACCAATATTAAATATCTGCATAAATCTTATGTAGTAGCAGCAGAAAATAAATTGACTATAATACAACACTGAAATTAATAGAGGCTTTGCAAAGAATGGGGAATCAACCAAATACAACAAAGCAGAAATAATGTTGACCTATGGAAACGTGGAAAAATTGATGACCAAAACATTTGCTAGAAACAATTTTCTTTACTGGAATCCTTAGTAATTTGTTGAAAAGAAAACAAAAGGCCCTTATTAATGAAAGCACATTTTGGTTAACTATCAAGACTCAAATAAACACCAAATCTTGAAAACAATCTTAGGACGTTGTGACAGGAAGTTCTGTTTGATTTGTGGGAGCAATTTTAATCTCAAATTTCTAAAATCTTAAGAACAGTTAATACACGAATGTTGCCATATAAATGTAGCACTCAAAGAAAGAGTTTGTTTAACTGCATTTACATTTGGAAATAGTTTCTTTTACAAGATGGCGATGGTGGCAGGGTAGAAAGTGTTCAGGCTCTGTGCCTGTTAGCTTCTGCTCAGCTAATTGGCTGCATTCTTCTTTTATTTGTTTTGTTTCTTCATTTCTCTTATGTATCAAAGGGTCTTCTGTTCTGTGGCTGTATTGGATCCTGTGAGGGCCTGCTGTGGTGCCAGCAGTGTGATGGATCCAGATGTCTGTTCCTCATGGCCGTAGTGGACGCTGCTTTATCGAAGGGTTCATTGTCAGTGGTTCTGGTCCGTTCCACCTGCTGGTTTTAGCGGTAGCAGCGCGGTGGCTCTGGTTCATTCCTCGTGGCTACGGTGGCAACTTCGGGTGACAGCTGAAGTGGCACTGGCTTGCGCAGTGGCTTCAGCATCGGCGACTTGGTGCGTTCAGTCTGCCCCTCCTTGTTATGGCAGCAATGCAATGGCTTCAGTGTCAGCTTCAGTGGTGGCAGCGTGCTGCGCCCGGTCTGGAAATCCTTGCTCCGGCAACCACAGGGGCAACTTTGGTGACAGCATTCCGAAGCCACTCCATGAAACCAGATTGCAGTGGAGGACTCAGAAGATGACCTTTTACCTAACTTTGTCTCAATTATTTCTTTTTATAATTTCTGCCAGTAAAATGGCGCCGATGTGTGGCGACCTATGTACATTTCACGATATTTTCATCAATAAATTGCTATTCTATTCTAGTTTGACAATAAACACAGTATTATCAAAAATTGATCTCTCTCATTAGCTTCAAGTAAGTTTTCACTTGTGAGTATTTGACGGTATCTGCTAGACTTGTCATGGCACATTCATGTTCCTACATTTTTTGCAGGACACGTTGCTGAAAGTGCAAGCTGATAATGGCATAGCATGAAAACCAGGCATTAGGGATTTGACTCATGTAAACATCAGCATATCTCCAAACTTATTGAAGAATCTGGAAATTAACCATGCAAAGTTTGCAAAGGAAATATAAACTCAATGTCAAATCAGGTACAGAAAGAAAAATGAGCAAGGAAAATGATTATTTTAAGAACAAGGTATAAAGATAAGTAATAAGTCAGTGAAAACAGCAAGTAAAAGGATTGAAATTTGATATTTTACAAACTCCAATAATTAATAACTGGCAGAATAAAACACCAGAAATGTTTCAAATGCCAGAGAAGCTAGGGGATTTAATGAACACATTAAACCTCCAACCCTGGCAATATCCTTGTAAATCTTTTCTGTACCCTTCCAAATTACACAACATCCTTCCTATAGCAGGGAGCCCAGAACTGAATGCAGTATTCCAAAAGTGGCCTAACCAATATCCTGTACAGTATGTAGACTTCAAATAATAAAATTCAAGTCTCTTTACTGAATTTAGTTCAAATCTGCTGCTCGAATACTGAAACGTTACTGAATTCAATGGTGAGGCAAAAGTGAATGATAGAACATCACAACTCAGACAGCAACTTTTGGCTATCGCCTTTTAAACGCGCCCCCCTCTAATCCTCGCCTGTCGCTGACTTTGATACATAAACTACAGTGTGCACCATGAGCTGCAGCATCATTTTGAAAGCAATCCCTGGCCCCATGAATGGATTCCCATAATAATAACGCAGACGGTGTAAAGTCGCACATACAAACAGAACAGGCATGCAGTAAAAAGTTAGAAGGGTGCTGGAAATACTCAGCAGGGTCTGGCAGCATCTGTAAAGAGAGAAACAGTTTACAAATAACTCAGATTTCCAATACCCGCAGTGTTTTGATTTTGTTATGTATTGATTAGTATTCTGATGTTTAAGAAGTTCAATTTAATATTTAAAAAACTTCAATGCTATTATATAAAACAGTACGCATACAGTAAAATCCTCATAACGCTTATGCACCAACCTGGATCTTTGCAAATCAAAAGTGCTGCTGCCCATCTGTCCCTGCTCCAGGTAGTAGTTGGGGACTGATGCCTGCCTTAAGAAGGCAGCAGGCAGTATTCCCTGAGTGAAGGAGTTGATCCTTGCCCTGCTACCGCCGCCTGCAGGAGCACACGGGGCGGGGAGAGGCGATGCAGAGGCTCCGCTCGGCTGGAGCCTGGGCTCGGCAGGGAGCAGCGCCGCGTTCTCATCGGGAGGAGGCAGCGGGGAGGAGGCGGAGGCGGCGGCGGCGGCTGGAGCGACAGCAGCCGCACCGCCTGGAGCCCGGAGAGGCAGCGGCGCTGTGCCGCCCCCGCCCCCGCCGGCGCTGCTGCTGCTGCTGCTACTGGTGAGCCCACTCGCCCCGGCCCCATCCTCCTGCTCCTCAGCCTC
Organism: Chiloscyllium plagiosum; assembly: GCF_004010195.1. Lineage (NCBI taxonomy): Eukaryota > Metazoa > Chordata > Chondrichthyes > Orectolobiformes > Hemiscylliidae > Chiloscyllium > Chiloscyllium plagiosum. The sequence continues at coordinate 19,981 of NW_025212171.1, forward strand.
CTCATCCTGAGTGAGGCGTCCGTCCAGAGAGATGTTGGTGAGAAAGCTGAGTGCCGCCTGCCTCCTCCTCGGGTCTATCCGTTTCCTGGTGCTGGGCTCAGTGCTGCTGCTGGAATGTAATGCCGAGCTGGGGTTGTTGTTGCTGCTGCTGCTGCTGCTGGTGGTCACAGCCGCCATCCTCCTGTGGAAATGTTGAATGTGTCCCAATGCAGCGTGTGTGGATGTGTGTACCTATGCATATAGATAGGAGTTGTTTCTTTTTATCTCGTGCATATAATATTTATACATTTAAAAGCGCGTGTCCTTGCTAACAGAGCTAAACGTGCTGCTGCACTGCTCGGTGCAAACACTAAGAAGCGCTCTGTCAGCCCCAGCAGTCAGGCTGGAGGGAGGGACAAGGAGGCGGCCACTAGACAAAGCGCATGATCCCCAGCCCTTCCCACACACACGGTAGCTCTTGTACAGTCAGCTCAAGGTTGCAGGCTTCATGCAAACCGGATCCACTGGCTGGTGGGGATTCTTTTAATGTGCCTGGTTATCTTTGCAACCCAAGATTGTAAAATGCAAACGTCGCGCGACCGGAGAGAGAGAGAGAGAAAGATTAATCTGCAATGGGAACTTCCTCGGGGACACAAAAACATATTTTTTCCCCGACCGAAGGTTGTGTAAGATTTGGGTATCCACTCCCTTTGCCATTCCGCAGGCGACTCCTGCTGGCCGCCTACATTCAGCAATGTGGGTGTGCGTTTCTTTTTGGAGCCAACCTGCGAGGGGATTGCTGACAGTGTAAATTGTATAATGTACCTTCTGCAAATGCCGAGCTGACAACAATGCACTGTACACCAACCAGGGAGCCTCGGCATTATTTTCACTGCACATGAATTAACAGGGCGGTGTCCACCGGTACCACCACATTCTCTCCCATCAGATTAAATGATCCTTTGAACGAGCAAAAAGCTTACAAAATGTATAACTCGAGCTCAATGTGTTCTTGCAACAAGTAATTAGCCAATCACAAAGGAAAGGGAAATATCCACAAATAAAGTTTATTCCAAACTTCAGTGCTCTTACACTGGAGATGTCTTGATTTGGGAGCATTGGCCTACATTCCTAATTAAGGTTCGACGTGCCCTATTTTAACTGTTGTCCTGAATATTTCTTATTAGTGGTTTCTTCTCAGTTTTTATTTTGCTAAATATTGAATTTCTTGAACACTTCTCCAGCAGCCCCAGTGGTTACCAAAAATTTCAGCTAAATCACCTGATTTTATAAAAATCACCGTGTTCCTATTCTGGAAGGGATGAAAATGTCTACTTTGTAGACATGATGACTGTTTACTTATTCCTGTCGACAGTATGCAGGTGCCAGGCAATAACAATTGAATAGCTTGCAAAAAGTTTTTGTTCTTACGACTTTATGTTGCTGAAATGAAATTACTTCTTAGATGCCTCCTTTCGTAGCAGGGAAAGAAGTCAGTTTTGGAGACTGACATGAATTGGCAGTCGAGCTTTTCTTTTCCATGCTTTGCTACGTAAAAGCATTTTATTAAGGTAAAATTATTTGGTATTGCGTGTGGACTGCAGCAGTTCAAGAAGACGCCTCACCAACACCTTCTGAAGAGCAACTTAGGGACAGGTAATGTTGCTAGTGCAGTCAGCAACACCCACAATTCATAAGTGAATAAAAAAAATTTAGCTTACTTACAGGCCATTAGGCCCAACAAGTCCACACCAACCCTCCAAAACCCATTCCCCTACACTTACTCCTTCACCTAACACTGCAGGCAATTTAGCATGACCAATTCACCTAACCTGCACATCTTTAGACTGTGGGAGGAAACCAGAGCACCAAGAGGAAACCCATGCAGACACAGGGAGAATGTGGCAGGAATTGAACCCAGGTCTCTGGCACTGTGAGGCAGTAGTGCTAACCACTGTGCCACCCCAAGTTATTTGGCTGGCGCTTGAATGTATCCTTAGGTTTTCAGTGCCCAGGGCTGCTCAAACAATTCAAAGATGGCCATGACTTCCTCTGGTTTGGACTGTTCTGAATTTATTGTTTGACATTTTGTTCTTTTTTGTTCATCTACGTGATGTGGGCTTTGCTGCCTGGGGCAGCACTGAAGGGACAATGAGTCCAAGACAGGATAGTGATTGGCTGTGAGGGGAATTTGCAAGTGGTGATATATCACTCTCGTCCTTCGAGATAGTGCTGGTCATGCCTTGAAGTAGCCTTGGTGAAGTAGCATCTTGTGAATGGTACACACTGTTGCTGCTGAGTGTCTGTGCAAAAGTGGTTAAATATTTGTGGATGTAGTGCCAGTAAAGTGACCTAAGTTGTCCTGGATAATGTCAAGCTTCTTGTAGTTGGAGCTGCACTCATTGAAGCAATTTGGGAATATTCAATCACACTCCTGAGTTTTGCCTTTTAGATGGCAGACAGGAATTGAGGAGTCAGGAGGTGAATTACTTGCTGCAGGATACCTAGCCTCTGACCTGTTCCAGTAGCCACTGTATTTATATTACTAGTCCAGTTCAATTTCTTGTCTGTAGTAACTGCCAGAATTTTAATTTTGGAGGGTTTCAGCAATGGTAATACCATTGAATGTCAAAGGATGATGGTTAGATTCTCTCCTGTTGAAGATGGTCATTGCCTGGTACTTGTGCAAATGTTTCTCATAACTCGTTGCCCAAACTTGGATATTATCCATAACTTGCTGCATTTGGACATGGACAGCTTCACTATCTGAACATTGTGCAATTATCAGTGAACGTCCTTATGATGGAGGGAAAGTCGTTGATGAAGTAGCTGAAGATGGTTAGGCCAAAAACACTCCCCAGAGAAGCTCCTGCAGAGGTGTCCTGAAGCTGAGATGACTGGCTTCCAACAACCAGAACTTCCTTTGTGCCGGGTATGACTCCGACCAGTGTTCCCTCTGTTTCCCATTGACCCCAGTTTTGCCAGCTCTCCTTGACGCCACTTTTGGTCAAATGCAATCTAGATGTCAAGGGCAGTCACTCTCGACTTCACCTCGGGAATTCAGTCTTTTGTCCATGTTTGGACCAAGGCCATCATTGCTTTGAAAGTACTGCTTGATAGCACTGTTGATGATGCTTTCCATCACTTTACAGGTGATCAAGGGTCGACCAATAGAGCGGAAATTGGTCAGGTTGGTCTTGTCCCGCCTTTTATGTACAGGACTTATATGGGCAATTTTCCTCCTTGATGGGTAGCTTTTTCTATCTTTGTTTCCAATTTAGATTAGATTAGATTACTTACAATGTGGAAACAGGCCCTTCGGCCCAACAAGTCCACACCGCCCCGCCGAAGCGCAACCCACCCATACCCCTACATTTACCCCTTACCTAACACTACGGGCAATTTAGCATGGCCAATTCACCTGACCCGCACATTTTTGTGACTGTGGGAGGAAACCGGAGCACCCGGAGGAAACCCACGCAGACACGGGGAGAACGAGCAAACTCCACACAGTCAGTCGCCTGTGGAGTTTTACTTCATCCATTTTATTCTGCATTCGCATTGAGTGTGAGAACCCACTCAGGGTTTTTTTTCATTGTAAAATTCCATCACCATACATTCTGGCTAACATTCATGTATACGTTATGGTGTTTCTGTGGTCAGATAACTTACAACCTTTATCTGTACTTGAATGAGAAGGATGTATGCAGGTCATTGTGCACCAGATAGCAAAACACTGTTGCATCCGGTTTTGTGAAGTGTGGGTGTTCAAGATAGGTCCCATCTGTCAAATCAAGGTCCAGGTCACAGGATGATAATGAGATGGGCTAAAACCTCACAGGAGTCAGTATATTTACATTTTATGGAAGTTCGGTAATTCTTCTTTTTCAATTTAACATTGTAATGTACTCAGAGCCCTCAAATGAACTATTTATTCTGAGCATATTGTGCTTTTCAATTTGGTTGCTTGCTGTATTTTAAAAAAATCAAAATTAAGAATTATTCAATGAAGCCAATTGATATACACAGTAAAGTGTAACAATAAACATTTTAAAACTAAGAATACAATAAATTAACTGCATAAAAGGTCTACAGGAGGTATTTAATAGGGGTCTGAGTGACGTGGGCTATGGTGAGATTTGTGTCAGATTAGACAAGACATCTGGCAATGTGCATTTTGAATTTGGGAGCCTCTCTCTCCACCTGTTATACTTTTGACGAGCAGCAAGACAAGTTTCCAATTCGAATAGATCCCAGATCCTTTGAGACAGGAGTACTAACCACTGAGCCACCGTGTTCTCATATTGGATACCTTTAAAGTAATTAAACTCAACACTAATAAGAACAAAGAGCATCTCAAAAAGAATTCTGTAAAATGAAAGTGAGGAATTTTAATCAGGTGACATAGTGAATGAGGATTCAGACTTTGAGAGGTTCAATAAGATCAGTTGGAAGCGAAAAAAACTGATGAATTGTAATGTGTCCATCATGGGGCAAGGGTTTACAACAAAGACTGGGGATGACTTCCCAATCTATTTATTTCAGCAGTGAATTGCAGTGTGGTCAGCAACTCATCACATCTCCGACGGTTCTTCTGGATAGAGTCATAGAGATGTATGGCACAGAAACAGATCCTTCGGTCCAACTTGTCCATTCCGACCAGCTATCCCCACCTAACCTAGTCCCACCTGCCAGCACCCGGGCCATATCCCTCCAAACCCTTCCTATTTATATCGCCATCCAGATGCCTTTGAAATGTTGCAATTGTACTAGCCTCCGCCACTTCCTCTGGCAGCTCATTCCATACACTTACCGTCCTCTGTGTGAAAAAGTTCTCTCGTTTATATCTTTCCCTTCTCACCCTAAACCTCTGCCCTCTAATTCTGGACTCCCCCACCCCAGGGAAAAGACCTTGTCTAATTTCCCTATCCATCCCCCTCATGATTTTATAAAGCTCTATAAGGTCACCCCTCAGCCTCCGACACTCCAGGGAAAACAGCCCCAGCCTGTTCAACCTCTCCCTATAGCTCAAATCCTCCAACCTTGACAACATCCTTGTAAATATTTTCTGAACCCTTTCAAGTTTCACAACATCCTTTCGATAGGAAGAAGACCAGAATTGCATGCAATATTCCAAAAGTGGCCTAACCAATGTCCTGTACAGCTGCAACATGACCTCCCAACTCCTGTACTCAATACTCTGACCAATAAAGGAAAGCATACCAAATGCTTTCTTCACTATCCTATCTACCTGCAACTCTATTTTCAAGGAGCTATGAACCTGCACTCCAAGGTCTCTTTGTTCAGCTCATTACCATTAAGTGTATAAGTCATGCTAAGATTTGTTTTCTCAAAATGCAGCACCTCACTTTTATCGAAATTAAATTCCTTCTGCCACTCCTCAGCCCATTGGCCCATCTGATCAAGATCCTGTTGTACCCTGAGGTAACCCTCTTCGCTGTCCACTACACCT
>NW_025212172.1:0-9069 GCF_004010195.1 Chiloscyllium plagiosum
TCTCTCTCTCTCTCTCTCTCTCTCTGGCACGCGTGTGCCCCCTCTCTCTCTCTCTCTGACACACGCACGCCCCTCTCTCTCTCTGACACAAATAAAAGATCTTAGCCCATGACAGTGAGGAGACGACAGAAACTCAAAGAAAGATACAGACATGGTGGGAGAGACAGAGACCCAGACACAGAAACAGGGAGGTTTTGAGGGGGGGGGGGGGGTTACCTACTGAATCTCAGTTAGTGAGGAGCTCAGGACTGTCTGTGTGAGACTGCTGCTGTGGACTCTGAACACCTGGGCACCAGTCCACCCGTCACTTTGGGAAAGCCCAGGGTAATCTGATTGGTGGCTGGGGAGAAGGGGAGGCAGCTGGAAGAGTGTATACAACTGACAGAGAGGAGTGCTCACTGTCCACTACAGGACGGTGTCAGAGCGCTGGGATATTGGAGAGGAGCTGTGAGAGAGACCGCTCTCTCTCTCTCTCTCTCTCTCTCTCCCTCCCTCCCCCCCTCCTGGAAGTTTCCCCCGGGACCTGTCCATTGCTCAGTCAGCCCACGGACACTGCACTCAGGCCAGTTAGATGGAAAGGGTGGGTGGGAGTGAGGGGAGTGTTTGGATGGATACTCCCAGAGTGGGCTACAGAACAATGGAGCTTTGTGTACCGTATGGACAGAGCCCAGGTCTCCTGCTAACCATAAACCCAGGCGTGTGACTTCCATGTGAACCGGATGCAGTAGCTCAATGGCCTCAGGCTGTTAACTCAGCAACATTGTCTTTTCAGCTTCAAGGCTTCCTGAAGGTCGTTTGGGTTTATAATTAAGCCGGGTCCTTGGTAATATTTAATGACGGCAACATCTTCAGGCAAACATCTCTCACTCTCCCTTATCACCACCCTATCTCCCAATCTCCTTCACCACTCCAGCCCCTACACCCCTCCCTATCTCTGTAACCCCCACCAGCCCCTACATCCCTCCGTACCTCTGTAATCCCCTCCAACCCCTACAGCCTCTCCCTATCTCTGTAACCTACTCAAGTCGGAGCTCTCTCGCTCTCTGTCTCTCTCTCTCGCTCTCTGTCTGTCTCTCTCGCTCTCTGTCTCTCTCTCTCGCTCTCTGTCTCTCTCTCTCGCTCTCTGTCTGTCTCTCTCGCTCTCTGTCTCTCTCTCTCGCTCTCTGTCTCTCTCTCTCGCTCTCTGTCTGTCTCTCTCGCTCTCTGTCTCTCTCTCTCGCTCTCTGTCTCTCTCTCTCGCTCTCTGTCTGTCTCTCTCGCTCTCTGTCTCTCTCTCTCGCTCTCTGTCTCTCTCTCTCGCTCTCTGTCTGTCTCTCTCGCTCTCTGTCTCTCTCTCTCGCTCTCTGTCTCTCTCTCTCGCTCTCTGTCTGTCTCTCTCGCTCTCTGTCTCTCTCTCTCGCTCTCTGTCTCTCTCTCTCGCTCTCTGTCTGTCTCTCTCGCTCTCTGTCTCTCTCTCTCGCTCTCTGTCTCTCTCTCTCGCTCTCTGTCTGTCTCTCTCGCTCTCTGTCTCTCTCTCTCGCTCTCTGTCTCTCTCTCTCGCTCTCTGTCTGTCTCTCTCGCTCTCTGTCTCTCTCTCTCGCTCTCTGTCTCTCTCTCTCGCTCTCTGTCTGTCTCTCTCGCTCTCTGTCTCTCTCTCTCGCTCTCTGTCTCTCTCTCTCGCTCTCTGTCTCTCTCTCTCGCTCTCTGTCTCTCTCTCTCGCTCTCTGTCTCTCTCTCTCGCTCTCTGTCTCTCTCTCTCGCTCTCTGTCTCTCTCTCTCGCTCTCTGTCTCTCTCTCTCGCTCTCTGTCTCTCTCTCTCGCTCTCTGTCTCTCTCTCTCGCTCTCTGTCTCTCTCTCTCGCTCTCTGTCTCTCTCTCTCGCTCTCTGTCTCTCTCTCTCGCTCTCTGTCTCTCTCTCTCGCTCTCTGTCTCTCTCTCTCGCTCTCTGTCTCTCTCTCTCGCTCTCGGTGTCTGTCTCTCTCTCTCTCTCTGTCTATCTAACCACTCCCCTTTTTCTCTGCCTGCTAACTCTCAAGGTTCCGATTGTGAGATGCCATTTTCTTCACCTCTTTTTCTTTCTCTCTCTCTCTCCTTCCTTTGACCTCTACCTCATTCTGCTTTCTCATTCCACCCACCTGTCTCTTTCTCTCTTTCTTTTGCCCTTGCCTCCTGCCTCTGTCTCTCTCTCTGCCCTTCCTGTTACCTTTCCTGACTCCACACGCACCTCCCCCCTTGTCTTGCACTGCCTCTCCTCTCGCTGTATCTGTCTCTCTTCTTCTCTTTCTCCTTCTGTCTATCTCTCCTTCCTTCTCCCTGTCTCTCCCCCTCCCCCTCGCACAATCCCTCTCCCTCTCCCATAACACACTCTTTCTGTCCCTCTGCCTTCTGCTTATTCCTCATGCATGTGTCCCTGGATTGAACCTTACTCATCCCTGTTTTGAAATTCATCCCCTGTTTTGTCCACCAATGTGCACTCCCTATCAACAGACTCCAGTTCAACTCTCCACCCCCAAAGTCTGCCCCTTTTTCCAAATCTGGGACCTTGAGCAATGATTTTTTTTTTCCATCTGAGCCTTGAACTTTGTCATGTTATGATCACTATTTCCTAAATGCTGTTTGGGCTGCCTTGTTTTTCCTAGGCCCAACACTGCCCCCTCCCTGACAGGACTGGAAATGCAGTGTCCAGGAAAACTCCCCTCCACCCCTCACTGTTTGGGGGATCTGTAATAAATACGCTTTTGTTATGACACTGCGTGGCAGTAGTGCCTGTCTGAGGTGAAATAATCACGCTTCTGTGTTTTCGAGGCTTGTTAAGAGTTTATTCCAAGTTCCCCCGACTCTTCTCGCCCCGGTCACAGCTCCTGGCGAAACCTCACCGAGCACCGAGCCATCTGTCTCTTGTAATGTTCGTCAAAACGTTCATTCTCAGCCACTGTGAAATGGGTCTTCCAGTCTCCCACCTCACCTGGGAGGGAGGGAGGGAGAGACAGGAAGAGGGAGAAACAGGGTGGGAGGGAGAGAGGGGGTGCACAGGAGAGAGAGAGGTAGGGAAGGTGGGAGAGACACAGAGGGACCCAGAGGCAGACAGGGAGAGATTGTGTCAGTACCATGGATGAGTAGGTGATGTGAGAGAACTGACCCCCTCCATCCCCTTGCCCCTTTTCAGGGCCCACCGCCCCCTTGTCATTGCTCAGAGGGAGCCTCAGCGAGTCTCTGCAGTGGGTCTTGTAGAGGGTACACACTGCTGCCCCTCTGCTTCGAGGGGTGATGGAGAGGGAGGGAGTGTTGAGGTTTGGGGAGGGTCAGCCAGTGTCTCCATCCAGTCATTGGGGGTGGGGGGGGTTGGGGGCGGCGGCTGCTCTGTCCCGGAGGGTGTCGAGTTTCCCCGGAGTTGTCAGAGCCTCACCACGCGCCCCCAACCCACCCCAGGCCAGGACGACTGGGGTGTATCCCCTCACCCTCCCCTGGCTCCTGCAACATCGATGGTGGAACAGGGCTTTGAGGGTTGGAGGGAGGTCAGGAGGGGAGTTACCCGATGCAGGGTTCCCAGCCTCTGACCTGCTTCTGCAGCCACAGGATCGATGTGGGGCTGGATACGGGTCAGTTTCTGTTCAATGAGAACCCCCAGGATGTTGATAGTGGGGGGGGGAGGGGGATTCAGTGACGGTAACACCATTGAACGTCAAGGGGGCGATGGTTAGATTCTCTCTCAATGGGAACCCCCAGGATGTTGGTAGTGGGGGGGAGGGGGGATTCAGTGACGGTAACAGCATTGAACATCAAGGGGGCGATAGTTGGATTCTTTCTAACCCACAGCACTTGACCGCCTGACCCTTGACCTCCCATCTCTGACTTTGAACCCACCTTTTCTCATGAACTTGGAGATGGATTGGTCCATGATATTACTTGGCAACGTCATGTAATTGGCCATTGGGTTGTCCCTCATGACCTTGAAAGAGGAGAGATGGACAATCTTCTCGAGGGCGTCATCTTCCAGAACCTTCCCCATGAACCGGGCCACCTTCTGGATCTCCCGCCTGGGGTTCTAGATGGAGAGAAGCAAAGGAGAGAGGGGTTACAGCTCCCGGGGTCAGGGAGAGGGTCCATGCAGGGTCAGGGGTCAGGGAGAGGGTGCATGCAGGGTCAGGGGTCAGAGAGAGAGTGCATGCAGGGTCGGGGTCAGAGAGAGCGTGCATGCAGGGTCAGGGGTCAGAGAGAGAAGGTCCATCCAGGGTCAGGGGTCAGAGAGAGAAGGTCCATCCAGGGTCAGGGGTCAGTGAGAGGATCCATCCTGGGTCAGGGTCAGAGAGAGGGTCCGTGCAGGGTCAGGGGTCAGAGAGAAGGTGCATGCAGGGTCAGGGGTCCCCTCTGACCCTTGACCCCCTCCCACCCCGAGTTTGAACCCACCCTTTCTCATGAACTTGGAGATGGATTGGTCCATGACGTTGCTCGGCAACAGTGTGTAATTGGCCATTGGGTTGTCCCTCATGACCTTGAAAGAGGAGAGATGGACAATCTTCTCGAGAGCGTCATCTTCCAGAACCTTCCCCATGAACCGGGCCACCTTCTGGATCTCCCGCCTGGGGTTCTAGATGGAGAGAAGCAAAGGAGAGAGGGGTTAGAGCTCCTGGGGTCAGGGAGAGGGTCCATGCAGGGTCAGGGGTCAGAGAGAGAAGGTCCATGCAGGGTCAGGGGTCAGAGAGAGGAGGTCCATCCAGGGTCCAGGGTCAGTGAGAGGGTCCACCCTGGGTTGGGGTCAGAGAGAGCGTCCATCCAGGGTCAGGGGTCAGAGAGAGGAGGTCCATCCAGGGTCAGGGGTCAGGGGGTTCTAGATGGAGAGAAGCAAAGGAGAGAGGGGTTAGAGCTCCCGGGGTCAGGGAGAGGGTCCATGCAGGGTCAGGGGTCAGAGAGAGAAGGTCCATGCAGGGTCAGGGGTCAGAGAGAGAAGGTCCATCCAGGGTCAGAGAGAGGGTGCATGCAGGGTCAGGGATCAGAGAGAGGGTCCATCCAGATTGTCTAGTCGCTTGTCTCCCCCTCCCTCTCTCCCTGTCTCTGCCCCCTCCATCCTCGCTCTGTCACACCCTCCAACCCTCGTTCTCTCGCACAATCCCTCCATCTTTACCTCCTTCATGTCTTCATAAAAGAGGAACAGAATCCGATGTTTCTCCTTCGCTTCCCACCAGCCCTTCACATGGTCATACCATGATCCCCAGGAAACTGGAACACACACAGATCGCACAGTCAGATCCCAGTCTGTCTCCCCTCAAAACCCACTGTCACTGGGTCAAAGATTCAACACAGACAACGTAGAGGGAGCTTTACGCTGTATCTAACCCTGCGCTGTCCCTGTCTTAGGCGTGAACAGTGTAGAGGATGATATTTCTCACCTTGACCCTCCATGAAATTTCGGAGGAATTCCTGCCAGGTCCCAGGCTGAGGCATGTTTTGGGACATCCGATGGAAGTGAAAGTATGAGACCACATTATCCTTGGCATTTCGAGCGACTACAATTACCTGGGAACAGGGAGAAAGATGCATTCATTAATCCCACAGTATCTCCCCCAAAAATCTATGCATCTCTCCATCTCCTGCAATCTCCCATGTCCCTCAGTGTCTCCCCCAAAAATCAATCCATCTCCCAGTCTCCCGCACTCTCCCCGTGTCCCTCAGTGTCTCCCCATAAACATCTGTCCATCTCTGTCTCCCACAATCTATCCATCTCCCAGTCTCCCACACTCTCCCCGTGTCCCTCAGTGTCTCTCCTCAAAAATCTATCCATCTCCCAGTCTCCCACACTCTCCCCGTGTCCCTCAGTGTCTCCCCCCAACAATCTATCCATCTCCCAGTCTCCCACACTCTCCCCGTGTCCCTCAGTGTCTCCCCCCAACAATCTATCCATCTCCCAGTCTCCCACACTCTCCCCGTGTCCCTCAGTGTCTCCCCCCAACAATCTATCCATCTCCCAGTCTCCCACACTCTCCCCGTGTCCCTCAGTGTCTCCCCCCAACAATCTATCCATCTCCCAGTCTCCCACACTCTCCCCGTGTCCCTCAGTGTCTCCCCCCAACAATCTATCCATCTCCCAGTCTCCCACACTCTCCCCGTGTCCCTCAGTGTCTCCCCCCAACAATCTATCCATCTCCCAGTCTCCCACACTCTCCCCGTGTCCCTCAGTGTCTCCCCCCAACAATCTATCCATCTCCCAGTCTCCCACACTCTCCCCGTGTCCCTCAGTGTCTCCCCCCAACAATCTATCCATCTCCCAGTCTCCCACACTCTCCCCGTGTCCCTCAGTGTCTCCCCCCAACAATCTATCCATCTCCCAGTCTCCCACACTCTCCCCGTGTCCCTCAGTGTCTCCCCCCAACAATCTATCCATCTCCCAGTCTCCCACACTCTCCCCGTGTCCCTCAGTGTCTCCCCCCAACAATCTATCCATCTCCCAGTCTCCCACACTCTCCCCGTGTCCCTCAGTGTCTCCCCCCAACAATCTATCCATCTCCCAGTCTCCCACACTCTCCCCGTGTCCCTCAGTGTCTCCCCCCAACAATCTATCCATCTCCCAGTCTCCCACACTCTCCCCGTGTCCCTCAGTGTCTCCCCCCAACAATCTATCCATCTCCCAGTCTCCCACACTCTCCCCGTGTCCCTCAGTGTCTCCCCCCAACAATCTATCCATCTCCCAGTCTCCCACACTCTCCCCGTGTCCCTCAGTGTCTCCCCCCAACAATGGGCGTCATCTTCCAGAACCTTCCCCATGAACCGGGCCACCTTCTGGATCTCCCGCCTGGGGTTCTAGATGGAGAGAAGCAAAGGAGAGAGGGGTTAGAGCTCCTGGGGTCAGGGAGAGGGTCCATGCAGGGTCAGGGGTCAGAGAGAGGGTGCATGCAGGGTCAGGGGTCAGAGAGAGGGTCCATGCAGAGTCAGGGGTCAATGATAGGGCTGAAAATGTGTTGCTGGAAAAGCGCAGCAGATCAGGCAGCATCCAGGGAACAGGAGAATCGACGTTTCGGGCATAAGCCCTTCTTCAGGAATCCGGTCAGTGATAGGGTCCATGCAGGGTCAGGGGTCAGTGATAGGTTCCATGCAGGGTCAGGGGTCAGTGAGAGGGTCCATCCAGACCCTGATGTCTCTTCTCTCCCTTTCCCTCCCTCTCCCTCCCAGCCCCTCTCTCCCTGTCTCTGCCCCCTCCATTCTCGCTCTGTCACACCCTCCAACCCTCGTTCTCCCCCACACTCCCTCCATCTTTACCTCCTTCATGTCTTCATAAAAGAGGAACAGAATCCGATGTTTCTCCTTCGCTTCCCACCAGCCCTTCACATGGTCATACCATGATCCCCAGGAAACTGGAACACACACAGATCGCACAGTCAGATCCCAGTCTCCCTCCCCTCAAAACCCACTGCCACTGGGTCAAAGATTCAACACAGACAATGTAGAGGGAGCTTTACTCTGTATCTAACCCTGCGCTGTCCCTGGGAGTGTTTGATGGGGGGACAGTGTAGAGGGAGCTTTACACTGTATCTAACCCCGGGGGGGACAGTGTAGAGGGAGCTTTACACTGTATCTAACCCCGTGCTGTCCCTGTCCCTGTCCCTGGGAGTGTTTTATGGGGGGACAGTGTAGAGGGAGCTTTACACTGTATCTAACCCCGTGCTGTCCCTGTCCCTGTCCCTGGGAGTGTTTGATGGGGGGACAGTGTAGAGGGAGCTTTACACTATATCTAACCTCGTGCTATCCCTGTCCCTGGGAGTGTTTGATGGGAGACAGTGTAGAGGGAGCTTTACTCTGTCTCTGACCCTGTGCTGTCCCTGTCCCTGGGTGGGTTTGATGGGGGGGACAGGGTTGAAGATGATATTCCTCACCTTGACCCTCCATACATTTTGGGAGGAATTCCTTCCAGGATTGAATGTAAGGCATGGTTTGGTTCATCCGATGGAAGTGAAAGTACGAGACCGCGTTATCCTTGGCATTTCGAGCAACTACAATTACCTGGGAACAGGGAGAAAGATGGATTTATTAATCCCCTCAGAGTCTCCCCCCAACAATCTATCCATCTCCCAGTCTCCCACACTCTCCCCATGTCCCTCAATCCCCTCAGTGTCTCCCCCCTCAGTCCCCGTACCTTACAGTCCTGCTCCCAGACGGATTTGGGAACGAGTTGGAAAGGCAGGTGGGTTTTGTATATCCGCGGTGGCTCCATCTTCTCAATCTGCTCGATTCCTGAAATTAACCCCGACAGGGTTAGCTCGGGCTGGGGGTCCCACACGTTGTCCTCCCACCTCCCCCCACCCCTGCCTGGGTTTCAGGGGGACACCACCAGGGACACTCACCATTGGGAAATTTGTATTGACCAGGGAAAAAGTCCAGGAAGGGGATGCGATTGTAGACAGGAGTCTGTTTACACACCTCCGCATCGGCATCACAGTTAATGAGATCCACAATTTCCTGTATCCACGTACTCCCTGCAGAGGGAGGGAGGGAAAAGGGGAAGGAGACAGGGAGGGAGGGAAAGGGAGAGAGAGAGAGAGAGAGGGATGGGGAATGAGAGAGGGGAAGGAGAGACAGGGAGTGTGAGGGAGAGAGAAAGAGGGAGAGGAAATGGGGAGAGAGAGAGAGAGAGAGAGAGAGAGAGACAGAGACAGAGAGAGAGAGAGGGCATAAAATACAAACATCATCAGTTATTCAACCAGACCCTCCCGAACCGACCTGAGACTGACTCCCCATCTCCCACTACCCTGGGGCCCTCACCATCTCCCACTACCCTGGGGCCCTCACCATCTCCCTCTACCCTGGGGCCCTCACCATCTCCCTCTACCCTGGGGCCCTCACCATCTCCCTCTACCCTGGTACCCTCATCATCTCCCTCCATCTCAGGGCCCTCTCCCATTCCATAAGACAGCCGGAGCAGGAATTAGACCATTCGGCCCATCAGGTTTGTCCTGCCATTCAATCCTTGGAGTGCAGGCTCATAGCTCCTTGAAAGTGGAGTCGCAGGTAGATAGGATAGTGAAGGCAGCGTTTGGTATGCTTTCCTTTATTGGTCAGAGTATTGAGTACAGGAGTTGGGAGGTCATGTTACGGCTGTACA
>NW_025212172.1:9804-11078 GCF_004010195.1 Chiloscyllium plagiosum
TAGAGGGTTATAAAATCACGAGGGGGACATGGGTAGGGTAAATAGACAAGGTCTTTTCCCCCTGGGGTGGGGGAGCCCAGAACTAGAGGGTTATAAAATCACGAGGGGGACATGGGTAGGGTAAATAGACAAGGTCTTTTCCCCCTGGGGTGGGGGAGCCCAGAACTAGAGGGTTATAAAATCACGAGGGGGACATGGATAGGGTAAATAGACAAGGTCTTTTCCCCCTGGGGTGGGGGGAGCCCAGAACTAGAGCTCCTAACTCCTAGACTCAACGTTCCTGCTTTCTCCCAGTAACCCTTGATGTTGAAGAGTCTCTCTCTCTCTCTATCTCCTCCTTAAATATACTCAATGACCTGGCCCCCACAGATCCCCCACTCTTGGCTGGGGATGTTTGTCCCCTTTACTCTGTTATTGTCCTCTTGGGTCTGAGTCATACCCCATGGAGACACCTTCCCAACCTCCTCTCTGTCCAGTATTCCCTAAGTTTCAATCAGACTTTGCGCCCCTTTTCCCCACGACCCTTCCGGACCTCCTCAAGCGTTCCCGGTATCTTTAAGCCTTTGGTCCCTGGGACCACTCCCGTGGACCTGCTCCAGGGTCAGTCCATCCTCACTAAGATGTGTGGCCCAGGTCTGCACACGACGCTCCCAACGTGGTCTGGGCCTAGCCGAGCCTCAGATATACATTCCTGCTCTTAGGCGGAAGCCCTCTCATGATTGGTTGCATTTGCCCTCCCCGGGTGTACTGACTCAACCTGCAAGTTTGTACCCGGACCAGGAACGCGCGAGTCTCTTTGCGCTTCAGCCTTCTCAAGTCCTCTCCCCATTTAGAAAACGGCCCACGGCCTCCGTTGGTCCGACCATCTTTGGCTCTCCTTGGTCCAACCTGCTCGTTGCTTAGACTCACAGAGATGGACAGCCCGGAAACAGGCCCTTCGGTCCAACCCTGTCCATGCTGACCCAGATATCCCACCCCAATCTAGTCCCACCTGCCAGCACCCGGCCCATATCCCTCCAAACCCTTCCTGTCCACGTCCTCATCCAGGAGGGATTGAGTATAGAAGCAAAGAGGTTCTCCTGCAGCTGTACAGGGCCCTGGTGAGACCACACCTGGAGTACTGTGTGCAGTTCTGGTCTCCGCCCTGGGGGAAAGACATTCTGGCTATTGAGGGAGTGCAGCGTAGGTTCACGAGGTCAATTCCTGGAATGGCGGGATTACCTTACACTGAAAGACTGAAGCGACTGGGCTTGTATAACCTTGAGTTTAGAAGA
>NW_025212172.1:11597-18784 GCF_004010195.1 Chiloscyllium plagiosum
CCTCCGCCCTGTGGCCCTCTCTCCCCCCTCCCTCCGCCCTGGGGCCCTCTCTCCCCCTCCCTCCGCCCTGGGGCCCTCCCTCCGCCCTGGGGCCCTCCCTCTGCCCTGGGACCCTCTCTCCCTCTCCCTCCGCCCCTCACCTGCTTTGGGGTAGGTTGCGATGAGTACATCCCCGGCCTTTGCCTGGAAAGTCTCCACCAGGCTCCAGTTGTCAGCGACCCAGTCTGGGAACACCACGTCCTGGACCAGTTTAACCTGGGGCCTGGTCAGCACACAGTCCTTCAGGTCAGAGTGAGCCCCCGTCTCCATCCCTCAGGCCTGGAACCAGGGCACACACACGGGTCAGTTCACCCACTCTCCCCGAGGAGCAAGGGGGCCTCACCCCCTCGTGTCTGAGAGGAAGGCCCCAGGGACCGAGAGAGAGAACAAGACAGACGCAGGGAGGAGAGTCCCAGCCTGTTTAACCTTTGTTAATAAGACAATCCCTCCATCCCGGAAAGCATCCCTCGTGAACCTTCCCTGAACTGCCTCTCCTTACATAAGGGGAACTAAAGCTGCTCACAACTCTCCAGGTCTGGTCTCCCCAGCACCTCGTCCAGTTGCAGTAAGACCTCCCGACTCTGAGACTCCAGCCCCCATGAAATGAGGGCCAACATTATCTACTGGCCCTTCCTGATTACCTGCTATCCCTGGGTGCTAGCTATCTGTGCTGCAGGTTCCCCCCTCCACCCCCTCCAAGCCCCTCTGTGTTCCAGCTTTCTCTACATTGACATCATGTTCTGCACTGATCCCACTGGGCACAGGGTCACTCACCTGTAAAAGATCTCCTCCTCCTCCTCAGTGTTTCCTGCAAGACGGAGAGACAGAGAGAAACACAGAGAGAGAGAAACAAATACAGAGGCAGATAACAAGGAGAGAGACAGAGTGCAACAGAGAGAGAGAGAGACAGACAGACAGACTGACTTTGCGAGGGAGACAGAGAAAGAGACAGTGTCAAGGTGGAGATGTTCCCTGTCCAAGATGATTCGGGAGTGATCAAAGAGCTGGAAGTTTAAAGAGTCTCACTGCGAATCTCTGTAACCGTGCTACGGTCCAAAGGGGAGAGATTTTATAACAGACCCACGTCACAACAGGGCTCTGTTCCAACACATTCCTGAACAAATCACAGCAGTGAGCTGGGGGAGAGTAGAGGGGGCAGAGAGAGAGAGAGAGAGAGAGAATGTCTGCTGGATATCTGCAGGAACACCGACTCAATCTTCAAAAATATTTATCCATCTCCCAGTCTCCCACACTCTCCCCGTGTCCCTCAGTGTCTCCCCCCAACAATCTATCCATCTCCCAGTCTCCCACACTCTCCCCGTGTCCCTCAGTGTCTCCCCCCAACAATCTATCCATCTCCCAGTCTCCCACACTCTCCCCGTGTCCCTCAGTGTCTCCCCCCAACAATCTATCCATCTCCCAGTCTCCCACACTCTCCCCGTGTCCCTCAGTGTCTCCCCCCAACAATCTATCCATCTCCCAGTCTCCCACACTCTCCCCGTGTCCCTCAGTGTCTCCTCCCAACAATCTATCCATCTCCCAGTCTCCCACACTCTCCCCGTGTCCCTCAGTGTCTCCTCCCAACAATCTATCCATCTCCCAGTCTCCCACACTCTCCCCGTGTCCCTCAGTGTCTCCCCCCAACAATCTATCCATCTCCCAGTCTCCCACACTCTCCCCGTGTCCCTCAGTGTCTCCCCCCAACAATCTATCCATCTCCCAGTCTCCCACACTCTCCCCGTGTCCCTCAGTGTCTCCCCCCAACAATCTATCCATCTCCCAGTCTCCCACACTCTCCCCGTGTCCCTCAGTGTCTCCCCCCAACAATCTATCCATCTCCCAGTCTCCCACACTCTCCCCGTGTCCCTCAGTGTCTCCCCCCAACAATCTATCCATCTCCCAGTCTCCCACACTCTCCCCGTGTCCCTCAGTGTCTCCCCCCAACAATCTATCCATCTCCCAGTCTCCCACACTCTCCCCGTGTCCCTCAGTGTCTCCCCCCAACAATCTATCCATCTCCCAGTCTCCCACACTCTCCCCGTGTCCCTCAGTGTCTCCCCCCAACAATCTATCCATCTCCCAGTCTCCCACACTCTCCCCGTGTCCCTCAGTGTCTCCCCCCTGTTTAACCTTTACTCATAACGCAATCCCCGCGCCCCCCCTCTCTCCCCGTCTCTCTCCCTCTCTCTCTCTGTGTCTGTCTGTCTCGCTCTCTCTCTCTGTGTCTGTCTTTCTCTCTCTCTCTGTATTTTTCTATCTCTGTCCCTCAGCACGTCAACCCACCCTCAAATTGAAGAGAATGCTTTCTCTCACACACACACTCTCTCACTCACACACAAAAACATGTACACTCGTCTCTCACACAAACAAACAGAAAAGGTGCCAGCCCATGACACTGAGGAGAGAGAAGGAGAGACAGAGACCCAGTGAGAGACGGGGACACAGAGAGAGGGAGGGACAGAGAGACCCAGTGAGAGACGGGGACACAGAGGAGGGTGGTTTTGAAGGGGGTTACCTACAGAATCTCAGTCAGTGAGGAGCTCAGGGCTGTCTGTGTGAGACTCCCGTTCTGGACTCTGAGCGACTGGGCAACAGTCCAGTGGGAGCAGGCTCTGATAACATCGCCCGTCACTTTGGGAATGCCCAGGGTAATCTGATTGGTGGCTGGGGAGAAGGGGAGGCAGCTGGAAGAGTGTATACAACTGACAGAGAGGAGTGCTCACTCTCCACTACAGGACGGTGTCAGAGCGCTGGGATATTGGAGAGGAGCCGTGAGAGAGACCGCTCTCTCTCTCTCTCTCTCCCTCTCCCTCTCCCTCTCCCTCCCTACTCTCTCTCTCTCTCTCTCCCCCCTATTTTCATTCTCTCTCTCTCCGTCCTGTTTTGACAGGAAGGTGAACCCCTCTGCCAATTTAAACCAAACACTCAAAAAAGCCCACCTCGCCTCGTAATCTGTTAAAGTATGAGAGAACTCCCAAATTCCTCTGTTTAAAGAGAAAAAACCATCAATTTATTCTTCACCTCTCAAAGTCAACATTAAACAACAACTATTCTCAGCTCTGAGCGCCCTCCCCTCTCTTAACTTCTTATTACCTGCCTCCAACTCTATAACAATATATTGTTCCAATAAAATATTTATTACAATTACATCAACTTAATTTCAAAACCATACAGTGGCTGCTGTCATCGGTGTCTGTTGTCTTCCCGCTGAAGATCTCCCAGGGTGGTCAGCTTTCTTTTTGCTGTCGAGATGTTTCGTACGAAAAAAGGTATCTTCAATAGAGAGTGTTTTGCTCGCAGTTAGTCTCTCAATAGCAGTTACTCTGTCTGGCTATTCAAAATGCCTGCTTTTTCCATACCCCAAAAATCAGATCATCTCATTGGTTCGACATCGGCCAAAACAATAAGTTCAAACTCGATTGGGTTTTGGTATCCTGGGGCATAATTCAAATTGCTGTCAAAACAGCAACCAACACCCAGGTATCTGCTTCACAGCCAAATGTTAAGCGTTTTCAATTTTCCAGTACACTCTGAGACTGCTAGTTTGTCATGTACACAGGTTCTGGAATGTTCTCAGTGCAAAACAACATTCACTCTGTCTTAAAGGTACAGTACGCAGCCTCCATTTCATAACACCTCCCCCCCACTTAAGAAACCATGAGCCATCATAATGAAAAGATGGCAATTAACCAAAGTTCATATTCATTTCTGCACACACACGCACGCACACACATGTTTATAACATTAGTATCAGTTCAATCAGTGTGATTAGGCAAGATTTAGGATGGGGGAGGAAACTGCAGGAGATGGACACAATTGAAATGTGGAGCTCATTCAAGGAACAGCTAGTGTGTGTGTCCTTGATAAGTGTGTACCTGTCAGGCAGGGAGGTCGTAGTCGAGAGAGGGAGCCGTGGTTTACTAAAGAATTGGAAGCTCTTGTCAAGAGGGAGAGGAAGGCTTATGTGAGGATGAGGTGTGAAGGCTCAGTTAGGGGGCTTGAGAGTTATAGGTTAGCCAGAAAAGATCTGAAGGAGGCTGAGAAGAGCCAGGAGGGGACATGAGAAGTTGTTGGCGGATAGGATTAGGGAAAACCCTAAGGCCTTCTATCGGTATATCAGGAATAAAAGAATAACTAGAGTAAGATTAGGCCCAATCAAAGACAGTAGTGGGAAGTTGTGCGTGGAATCGGGAGGACATAGGGGAAACGCTCAATGAATACTTTTTGTCAGTATTCACACTGGAAAAGGGCAATGTTAGTGAGAATACGGAGATACAGGCGACAGGATTAGATGGGATTGAGGTTGACAAAGATGTGGTTTTAGCGATTTTGGAAGACCTGAAAATAGATAAGACCCCTGGGCCAGATGGAATTTATCCTCAGATTCTCTGGGAAGCCAGGGAGGAGATTGCCGAGCCGTTGGCATCAATGTTTATGTCATCATTGTCGACAGAAGTAGTGCCAGAAGACGAGAGGATGGCAAATGTTGTTCCCTTGTTTAAGAAGGGGAGTGGGTAGTTATAGGCCAGTGAGCCTTACTTTGGTTGTGTTGGAAAAGGTTATAAGAGATAGGGTTTATAATCATCTGGAAAGGAATAGTTTGATTAGGGATAGTCAGCACGGTTTTGTGAAGGGTAGGTCGTGCCTCACTAACCTCTTTGAGAAGGTGACCAAACAGGTGGATGAGGGTAAAGCGGTTGATGTGGTGTACATGGATTTCAGGCAGGAGTTTTATAAGGTTCCACACTGGAGGCTATTGCACAAAACACGGAGTTTCAGGATTAAAGGTGATTTAGCGGTTTGGATCAGAAATTTGTTAGCTGAAAGAAGACAGAGGGTGGCGGTTGATGGAAAACGTCCATCCTGGAGCTCAGTTACCAGTGGTGTGCCGCAAAAATCTGTTTCGGGGGCCACTGCTGTTTGTCATTTTTATAAATGACGTGGTGCGGTTAAAAGGATGGGTTAGTAAATTTGCGGATGACACTAAGGTAGGCAGAGTTGTGGATAGTGCTGAAGGATGTTGTGGGTTACAGAGGGACATAGATAAGCTGCAGAGCTGGGCTGAGAAGTGGCAAATGGAGTTTAATGCTGGAAAGTGTGAGGTAGTTCACTTCAGCAGAAATAACAGGAATGCAGAGTATTGGGCTAATGGTAAAATTCTTGGTAATGCAGATGAACAGAGAGATCTTGGTGTCCTGGTGCATAAATCCCTGAAAGATGCCACCCAGGTTGACAGGGCATACGGTGTTAAGAAGGCATACGGAGTGTTGGCTCTTATTGGTAGGGGGATTGAGTTTGGAGCGATGAGGTCATGTTGCAGCATTGGCGCGGCCGCACCTGGAGTATTGTGTGCAGTTCGGGTCACCGCATTATAAGAAGGATGTGGAAGCTTTGGAAAGGGTGCAGAGGAGATATACCGGGATGTTGCCTGGCCTAGGAGGGAAGGTCTTATGAGGAAAGGCTGAGGGACGTGAGGCTGTTTTCGTTGGAGAGAGGAAGGTTGAGAGGTGACTTAATCGAGACTGAGAAGATAATCAGAGGGTTAGATAGGTGCTCCGGTTTCCTCCCACTGTCCAAAAATGTGCGGGTTAGGTGAATTGGCCGTGCTAAATTGCCCGTAGTGTTAGGTGAAGGGGTGCATGTAGGGGAATGGGTCTGGGTGGGTTGGGCTTCAGCAGTTGGTGTGGACTTGTTGGGCCGAAGAGCCTGTTTCCACACTGTAAGTAATCTAATCTAATCTAAAAAAAATAGGGTGGACAGCGAGAGTCTGTTTCCTCGGATGGTGAAGGCTAACACGAGGGGACATAGTCTACACAAAATGGTTAAGTCCCATCAAGTTTGGGAACTAACGCAATCGGTGAACCCCACTCAGTCTGACTCGGTTCAATGATATCTTCGTTGAGCATCGCATCCACTTCTTTCTGGACCTGTGGGGCTGCGAAAGGATTAAGTCTGTAGGGGTGTTGTTTTATTGGAACAGCATCACCTACTTCCATCTCGTGCACAATAGTATTAGTCCCCCATATCTTATTCCTGCATATGTTCTCATACTTTCAACTGGGTTCTTTGCTCCTGAGACAGATAGTTCTCTAACCTATCCCACTCCTCAACAGCTTCCTCATTGTTTAACATATTTTGAGGCACATCAAAATCCATGATAGCTGGATTTGATTCCTCACTCTGCGGGGGCAGTGACTAACACCTGTTTCTCCAGTTCCTCCTCTCTATTATAATAAGGTTTCAACATATTCACATGACATACCCAATACAGTTTGTTCCCATCCGACATCTTTACCTGATAGTTTACCTGACTCTTACCTTGAGAAGGATCACTGCTGACAATACTGGGTACGTCATCCCCACGGGAAAACATCCGGATTTTAGAGTTTTCGACTGCCACCTGCTTCATTGTATGCTGTTTGGCCACCTCACCTACCCAATATAATCTCTCCCTCACCTCAGATACATAATCCAAGTGTGAGATCTCCGACTTCAGTCCTGTCAATTTCTCTTTAATTAATTTCAAAGGCCCTCTCATTTCATGTCCGAATATTAACTCCGAGGGAGTGAACTGAGTAGTTTAATCAGGGGCATCTCTAACGGCAAACAACACCAATGGGATACCTTTATCCCAATCATTCGGGTAATCCTGACAGTGCGCTCTTAACATGGTGTTCAGGGGCTGATGCCACCTTTCCAAAGCTCCTTGGGATTCAGGATGATACCCACTGGATTTAAAGTGCTGTGTGCCAATGTTATCCATGACTTCCTTAAGGGGTCTGACTGAAATTCTCTGGGTGCCACAGAGTATTCCCAATTCCTCCGCCTCTGCCGTATCTGCTCCCAAGAGGACCAGTTCCACCACAGAACACACCAGATGGCCTCCTTCTTTAGAGACCGCAATTTCCCTTCCCACGTGGTTAAAGATGCCCTCCAACGCATCTCATCCACATCCCGCACCTCCGCCCTCAGACCCAACCCCACCAACCGCAACAAGGACAGAACGCCCCTAGTGCTCACCTTCCACCCTACCAACCTCCGCATAAACCAAATCATCCGCCGACATTTCCGCCACCTCCAAACAGACCCCACCACCAGGGATATATTTCCCTCCCCACCCCTCTCCGCCTCCCGCAAAGACCGTTCCC
>NW_025212172.1:19151-22781 GCF_004010195.1 Chiloscyllium plagiosum
CTCTATCCCCCCCCCCCCCCTCCTCGCGCTTATCTCTCCCCCCTTCAGGCTGTATTCCTGATGGAGGGCTTTTGCCCGAAACGTCGATTTTCCTGCCCCTCGGATGCTGCCTGAACTGCTGTGCTCTTCCATCAATACTGATCCAGAATGTAGTCCTCTGGGTAGCCCATACGCGTGAAGGAAGTTACTAACTCCTCTCCCACCATTTTTGCCTGGATACTCCGGAATGGAGTTGCCTCGGGAAGTCTGGTTCGACACATCCATTATGGTTAGCAAGTACCGGTTCCCACTTTTAGTTCCCGGGAGGGGACCGACACAATCAATTCTAACCCACGTGAAAGGTTCTTCGACTGTGGGAATTGGCAACAAAGGGGTGCGTTTTATTAGCGCCTGTGGCTTACCTACCGTTTGGCATGTATGACACGTACGGCAAAAGTTAACCACATCCTTGTGCGTCCCAGGCCAATAGAAATGTTTTTGTACCTTACCCTGAGCCTTCCGTACCCTTAGGTGACCTCCTACAGGTGGTACATGTGTTACCCGTAACACTTCCTGTCAGTAAGCTACCGGCAACACAATCTGGTGCGCTTCGGGCCCATTTCTCCTCTGCACTAACCTGCTGTGGTCTCCATTTCCGTCTTCGGATTCTACCTTTAAGATAATAACCCTCAGGAATACATTATGACTTCTATTCTGAGTATGCATCAAGATATATATGTATCTTTTATTGTCTTGTCTTTCTGTTGTAAGACAATTAGCCTTTCAGGAGTAAACACTTCTGTCTGACCCTCTGCCTGTTCAGGGATTTCCTGCATCATTACATCAAACAGGGCTGTCCATTAACCGAACCTCAACTCCTTCATCTTTCTCTTTAGGTTTTGGCTTTGTGCTGTGACCTATGACGGTGAGATCTGGTTACCACACAGTCTGGGAAAATACCAGGGTATTTCTGATTTAACTCCTCAGTTCCCTGGTCTATCCTTGGCCATCTCCTCAGCAAGGGGTGTCACTCCCACCTTGGATCCTGCCAAATCGTTCCCAAGAACAAACAGTATTCCTGGAACTGACGCTCTTGTCAATCACTCCCACCATTACTTCCCCAGACGTGAGTTGGCTCTCCAATCTAATCTTCCACAGGGAAACGCTAATATTCTGTCCACCTATCCCACAAATTGCTGATCTCTCGGATAACAGGTCAAAAAGAGTGCGAAAACGTCCACCTCTTCCTATTAGAGACTAATTAGGTCCTGTATCTCTCAAAATTATACCACCTTGTCCTTCTGCCCCTGTTCTTTCTGAGTAAACTTTACCCACAGCGGCAAAGTCTTTGTAGAGATCAGGCAGTAACTCCATCCCCAGCCCCTGCCTAGGCCGTGCACTCTCCTGCAGCTCCTCAGTTTTTCCCGGGGTCTCCTTTACTACCTGCACTAATGCCACTGGCTTAGCTTCTTTTACCACGCCTTTTCCCACAATGCCTTTCTTTAACCACCAGCTCTGGAACTTTACGTGTCCCATTTTACCTGAGGCCTTTCAGCTCCATTCCACCTTATTGGGCTTCTTTTATTAACCTGTGGTGAACTATTACCACTGTGCTCTCCCCTTTGGGTCGTGCTGTAGACTCCCAATTTGTATCCCTCACGGGATGAAATCCTTGACGGGAGCTACGTTTTGCCTCATACATTAATGCATCTTCATCTGCCATCCCTGCTGCTCTACTGACTTCTTGAACTTTCCGTTCATCCACGTGAATTCTTATCATCTCTGGGAGTGAGTTTTTTAACCCCTCCAGCAGAATAATCTCTCTTGGAGCCTCGTAGGTCTCATCTATTTTTAAAGCCCACACCCATCTATCAAAATGGCCATGTTTAATTCTTTTGAACTCAACATACGTCCGACCTGGTTCCTCCTTTATGTTTCGGAACCGCTGTCTATTCGTTTCTGGTACCAATTCATAAGCACTCAAAATAGCCTGTTTGACCTCCTCATAATCTGTTGACCCCTCACGTGTCCAATACCTCACTGGCTCCGCCTACCAGCTCAGTCTGAACTCGCATTACCCACAATTCCTCTGACCGCTCCATCGGCCTGGCCAATTTTTTCAAATGAAATAAGGAAGGCCTTGACATCGATCTCATCAAAAATGCGACAGTGATTTAACACATTTGTATATATCACTACCTTCCCTGTCCATCTCCATCCCTGTTAACACGACTTTCCTGACTAATGCACAACTTCTGAAGTGGAAATTCTCTCTCCCTCTCCCTTCCTCCTTCATCCCCCTCATTCTCTCTATTGTCTCCATCTGTTTTTCTCTCTCTCTCTTCGCTCTGCGAAAGATCTTCTCTCTCTTTTCCCCTCTCTTTATCTTCTCACTCCATTTTCCTCGATTCTAATTTAGGGTTTTTTAAATCTACTGCACTTGCCAGTTTCTCTGACCCACCAAAGCGCTTGACTAACTCCCTTACCATTTCGGCTTTTCTTTTATCCCTGGTCAGACATCTTTGCTTATCCTCGAAGTATGGCCTTCCTCTGTCTTTCTAAACCTCCTTGGCAAATTTGGGAACCATCTTCCAACCCCGGAATCCCTTTAGCAATCTTAAGAGCCATTTCTCTCGCTTTGATTTTAACCAACCGCAAATCACCAAATTGAATCAAATTGTCTCACCCACGTTTTATTTAAAGATCTCGGACGGAGGTGATGAATTCTCAGGGCAATGTAGCGCAAACGGCCAAGTTTCTGGTATCGAGACTGGCTCTAATGCAATGAGGGGTACGTCGGGTTCCAAGAGATCAATGGTGTTAGGGGACTCTCTCGTCCAAGGCACAGACGGACGTTTCTGAGGCCAACAGCGAAAAAGCAGAATGGTGTGTTGCTTCCCTGGTGCCAGGATCAAGGAGGTCTCAGAGAATGTTCTCACGGGGGAGAGGGGTCAGCAGGAGGTCATTGTACACATTGGAACTAACAACATAGGAAGGGAAAAGGATGGGTTTCTGAAGGGAGAGTATAGATGGAGGCAGGAATTTGAAAAGGAGATCCTCGAGAGTAGGAATATCTGAATTGCTCCCGGTGCTCCGAGCTAGTGAGGGCAGGAATAGGAGGGTAGAGCAGATGAATGCGTGGCTGAGGAGCTGGTGTACGGGAGAAGGATTCACATTTTTGGGTCATTGGAATCTCTTTCGGGGTAGAAGTGACTTGTACAAGAAGGACGGATTGCACCTAAATTGGAAGGGGACTAATATACTGGCAGGGAAATTTGCTAGAACCGCTCAGGAGGATTTAAACTAGTAAGGTGGGGGGAGGGGGGGGGTTACCCAGGGAGATGGTGAGGAAAGAGATCGATCTGAGACGGGTACAGCTGAGAATAGGAGCGAGTCACACAGTCAGGGCAGGCAGGGACAAGGTAGGACTAATAAATTATACTGTATTTATTTCAATGCAAGGGGCCTAACAGGGAACTCAGGGCATGGTTAGGAACGTGGGACTGGGATATCATAGCAATTACGGAAACATGGCTCAGGGATGGGCAGGACTGGCAGCTTAATGTTCCAGGATACAAATGCTACAGGAAGGATAGAAAGGG
This sequence comes from Chiloscyllium plagiosum, assembly GCF_004010195.1. NCBI lineage: Eukaryota > Metazoa > Chordata > Chondrichthyes > Orectolobiformes > Hemiscylliidae > Chiloscyllium > Chiloscyllium plagiosum. The sequence continues at coordinate 22,733 of NW_025212172.1, forward strand.
AGGCAAGAGAGGAGGGGGAAGGAGTGGCATTTTTGATAAGGGAAAGCAT
>NW_025212172.1:23253-25436 GCF_004010195.1 Chiloscyllium plagiosum
TTTTACAAATATATTAAGGACAAAAGGGTAACTAGGGAGAGAATAGGGCCCCTCAGAGATCAGCAAGGCGGCCTTTGTGTGGAGCCACAGAAAATGGGGGAGATATTGAAGAGCATTTTGCATCAGTATTTACTGTGGGAAAAGGATATGGAAGGTATAGACTGTAGGGAAATAGATGGTGACATCTTGCAAAATGTCCATATTACAGAGGTGGAACGTGTATGGAATGGGCTGCCAGGGGAAGTGGTGGAGGCTGGTACAATTGCAACATTGAAGAGGCATCTGGATGGGTATATGAATAGGAAGGGTTTGGAGGAATATGGGCCGGGTGCTGGCAGGTGGGACTAGATTGGATTGGGGTGTCTGGGTCAGCATGGACGGGTTGGGCCGAAGGGTCTGTTTCCGTGCTGTACATCTCTATGTCCCTATGACGGTAATCAGCAAGTGTTTAAAACTGCTGGGGTCTTTTATCCCCCAAATCTATGCAAATCTGTCCCAAATCTCGGACTGGATCTGTCTAAACCTATCCAAATTATGGACCCGAGTCCCCAAACTGTTACGACACAGCGGGGAACCCTCTCTATTAATGAAACCAAACCACCAGAACAGCTCACCTCACACCGTAATCTGTTCACTTATGAGCAACAGAGAACTCCCCGAATTCCACTATTGAACGAAAAATAGCCTCAATTTATTCCTTAACTCGAAAGGTGAACATGAAACAACACCTATTCACAGCTTGAAGCACTCTCCCTTTCTCTTAACCCCTTCCTATCTGCCTCCAGCTCGATATATTGTTCCAATAAAAACCCGTATTAAAATCACATCAACTGAATTTCAAAACCACACAGTCACTGTCGTCTCTGGTGGCCTCCTCCTTTCAGCTGGAGATCTCCCTCGGTCGCCTTCCGTTGTTTGTGGGCGGCACGGTGGCACAGTGGTTAGCACTGCTGCCTCGCAGCGCCAGAGACCCGGGTTCAATTCCCGCCTCAGGCGACTGACTGTGTGATCAACTGTATTTCAAAACCACACAGTCACTGTCGTCTCTGGTGGGCTCCTCCTTTCAGCTGGAGATCTCCCTCGGTCGCCTTCCGTCGTTTATTGCAGAGATGTTTCACATGAAAAAGCTACCTTTGTTTTGAACGCTAGTCTCCCTCAATGCCAGTTTACTCTCTGTCTAACTCTCCAACTGCATGCCTCTTTTATTCCCCCCGACAACAGACCATCTCATTGGTTCACCAGAGGCAAAACAATAAATTGAAACTCGATTATGCTTCAGTATCCTAGGGCATAATTTACACTGTTGGGTTAAATTCGAATTGCTGTTGAAACAGCAACCAAAACTTAGGTATCTGTTTCACAGCCAAATGTTACGTCTTTTCAATTTTCCTGTACAGTCTGAGACTGCTAGCTAGTCATATGGCAGATGCTTGTATGCTCTCAGTGTAAACCAGCATTCACTCTCTCTTAAAGGTACAGAGCACGCCTTCGACTCCATATCAGTGCAGAGCTCTCTCAGTGCTGATCCTCCAACACTGTGGAGCTCCTCAGCATGGACCCTCCAAAGATGCACACACCCTCAACACAGACCCTCCAACAAATATCACGCACTCTCTCACTCTCAGGGAGATATCTGTACACTGACTGGTGTCTCTCAGTCCCCTCTCTCAGGGAAATATCTGGACACTGACTGGTGTTTCTCAGTCGCCCCTCTCTCAGGGAGATATCTGTACACTGACTGGTGTTTCTCAGTCCCCTCTCTCTCTCAGGGAGATATCTGTACACTGACTGGTGTCTCTCAGTCCCCCCCCTCTCTCTCTCAGGGAGATATCTGTACACTGACTGGTGTCTCTTAGTCCCCTCTCTCTCAGGGAGATATCTGTACACTGACTGGTGTCTCTCAGTCCCCTCTCTCTCAGGTAGATATCTGTACACTGACTGGTGTATCTCAGTCCCCTCTCTCAGGGAAATATCTGCACACTGACTGGTGTTTCTCAGTCGCCCCTCTCTCAGGGAGATATCTGTACACTGACTGGTGTCTCTCAGTCCCCTCTCTCTCAGGGAGATATCTGTACACTCACTGGTGACTCTCAGTCCCCTCTCTCTCTCTCAGGGAGATATCTGTACACTGACTGGTGTTTCTCAGTCGCTCCTCTCTCTCAGGGAGATATCTGTACACTGAC
>NW_025212173.1:0-719 GCF_004010195.1 Chiloscyllium plagiosum
CAGGTGAATCTGTGGCGGATATGGAAGTATCCCCTGGGGCCTTGGAGGGAAGTAAGGGGGAAGGTGTGGGCGCAAGTTTTGCATTTCCTACAGTTGCAGGGGAAGGTGCTGGGAGTGGAGGTTGGGTTGTAGGGGGTGTGGACCTGACGAGGGAGTAACAGAGGGAGTGATCTTTTCGGAACGCTGATAGGAGAGGGGAGGGAAATATATTCCTGGTGGTGGGATCCGTTTGGAGTTGGCGGAAATGACGACGGATGATACGATGTATATGGAGGTTGGTGGGATGGTAGGTGAGGACCAGTGGGGTTCTGTCCTGGATTCCGCCACAAATTCACCTGCACCTCCACACACATCATTTACTGCATCCGCTGCACCTGATGTGGCCTCCTCTATATTGGGGAGACAGGCCGCCTACTTGCAGAATGTTTCAGAGAACACCTCTGGGACACCTGGACCAACCAACCCAACCACCCCGTGGCTCAACACTTCAACTCCCCCACCCACTACACCAAGGGCATGCAGGTCCTTGGACTCCTCCGTCACCAGACCATAGCAACACGATGGCTGGAGGAAGAGCGCCTCATCTTCTGCCTAGGAACCCTCCAACCACAAGGGATGAACTCAGATTTCTCCAGTTTCCTCATTTCCCCTCCCCCCACCTTGTCTCAGTCAAATCCCTCGAACTCAGCACCGCCTTCCTAACCTGCAATCTTCTTCCT
>NW_025212173.1:822-2321 GCF_004010195.1 Chiloscyllium plagiosum
CCGGCCTATCACCCTCACCTTATCACCCTCACCTTAACCTCCTTGCACCTATCGCATTTCCAACGCTCCTCCCCCAAGTCCTTCCTCCCTACCTTTTATCTTAGCCTGCTTGGCACACTTTCCTCATTCCTGAAAAAGGGCTAATGCCCGAAACGTTGATTCTCCTGCTCTTTGGATGCTGTCTGACCTGCTGCGCTTTTCCAGTAACACATTTTCAGCTCTGATCTCCAGCATCTGCAGTCCTCACTTTCTCCTGATAGTTGACTGACACTGAAAGGCAGTTTCTGCTATGTTTTGACTACGTTGCAATTCCTTATACATTTTACTTGTTAAAGTTTTATGTTAAGTTGCGAAAGTTAAACCAAAAGCTAAAAAAAAATGCAAATTAGGTTCTGCTTCGGCCTAATGCTGTCAAAATGACTGACCAGAGCACCACTTCAATTTTCCAATATTTCATTCCATTGAAAGGCAAACAGTGGCCACTCTTGGTTGGGTTCCGAGGGAGAAGCTTGAGTTTGAAGTATTACTGGTCAGTCAGATTTTGTCATAGTGAGTTGATCGATCTGGTATTCTTGAAGGTTGATGTTATTTGAATTGAATGGCTTTCTTCACCCAAACCCATCATGTGACCTCTCTCTGCAGCTCAAAGCAACTACAATCTGAAAAATATAAAGCCAATTACTTTCATTTCTCAAAAGAAAGTTTGCATCTCTGCAGTACCTAAGAAATAAGAAAAGGATGATCACCTTATTGGGATTGTATTATAGACCCCCACTAATAGTCAGAGGGAAATTGAGAAACAAACTTGTAAGGAGATCTCAGCTATCTGTAAGAATAATAGGGTAGTTCTGGTAGGGGATTTTAACTTTCCAAACATCGACTGGGACTGCCATAGTGTTAAAGGTTTAGATGGAGATGAGTTTCTTAAGTCTGATTCAGTATGTGGATGTACCTACGAGAGAAGGTGCAAAACTTGACCTATTCTTGGGTGTCAGTGGGGGAGCATATTGGGGCCAGCGACCATAATTCATTTAGTAATGGATAGACCAGATCTAAAAGTTGAAGTTCTAAATTGGAGAAAGGCTAATTTTGACAGTATTAGGCAAGAACTTTCAAAAGCTGATTGGAGGCAGATGTTCGCAGGTAAAGGGACAGCTGGAAAATGGGAAGCCTTCAGAAATGAGATAACAAGAATCCAGAGAAAGTATGTTCCTGTCAGGGTGACAGGGAAGGCTGGTAGGTATAGGGAATGCTGGATGACTAAAGAAATTGAGGGTTTGGTTAAGAAAAAGAAGGAAACATATGTCAGGTATAGACAGGATAGATCGAGAGAATCCTTAGAAGAGCATAAAGGAAGTAGGACTATACTTAAGAGGGAAATCAGGAGGACAAAAAGGGGACATGAGATAGCTTTGGCAAATAGAATTAAGGAGAATCCAAAGGGCTTTTACAAATATATTAAGGACAAAAGGGTAACTAGGGAGAGAATACGGCCCCTC
>NW_025212173.1:4433-18010 GCF_004010195.1 Chiloscyllium plagiosum
CACAGAGGGTGGTACATGTGTGGAATGAGCTGCCAGAGGATGTGGTGGAGGCTGGTACAATTGCAACATTTAAGAGGCATTTGGATGGGTATACGAATAGGAAGGGTTTGGAGGGATATGGGCCGGGTGCTAGCAGGTGGGACTAGATTGGGTTGGGATATCAGGTCTGTATGGACGGGTTGGACCGAAGGGTCTGTTTCCATGCTGTACGTCTCTATGACTCTATGTCTCTACCTTCCACATTCCCAATGTCCTAAAGAGCTTCTCAGCCATTAAGAAGTTTTGACAAATTGCAGCAAAAAAGTATTACAACTTTGTAACAGTGGCTAACATTGACTGTCCCTAGTTGCCCTTGAGAAGGTAATGAACTGCCATCTTGAACTGCTGCAGTCCATGTGCTGTAGTTGACCCACAATGCCCTTAGGGAGGGAATTCCAATCTGTCAACATTTTGTTGACTGTTACTCATCAGGACAGATGCAAGCATGCCAAATTTCAAAGGGAACAACAATTTAGATTGCAAGAGAACTGGGAGCTTAGTGCTTGGCAGGTCAACTCTTATTCGCTAAGACATTACCATGGAGAATGCATCAGAGAACTATTGTCCAAATGCTTTAGTTTGTTTAAACACATCAATGAATTAGCATCTGTTTGAGCAAGAACACAGCTCTTCTCATTCAGCCAGAGCTCTGCGACAGCCAGTGTTGATTCTGAGGTCACAATCTTAACATTTCAGCTTGCAACTCTACTCAAGGTCCTAACTCTTGGAAGCCCCAGGGTTAATGACTCCCCAAATGATCCCAAGGTGAAAAGAGGGAAACCATGAGGATAGTTTGTATAGCATGGGCCATTATTCTTTTGTAATAATAAATACGGTGCGATCTGACTGAGGTGTTTCAGACAATTCAAGATCTTCATAAGGTAGCTAGACAAAGATAATTTTCTTTGATGGAGCATTTATCTTAAATTAGAGCTGGGCCACCCTGGGTGCTGTCAAGAGGCATGTTCTCACACAAAAGGTATTTAAAATCTGGAACAATCTGTCAGAACAAGCTGATGAGATCACTCAACTGAAAATTTCAAAATTGAGATTGATAGTTTTTATTTGAGAATATAAGGTTCAGTGCTCAGAAAATCCCAAGCTAAACCTTTCTGTCTCTTTACCTTGCTTTCTTTAAGAACTCTGATGAGCATACTTCATCAAACAAACATCTGAGCAGTTATTCCAATATCTCCGCAGTATCAATTTTTGTCTGAGAATTCCGCTTTGAAGCACGTTTGGACATTTGACTTCACTATTGATCCAAATAAATGCAAATTGATCTTGTTATGGAAATGGAATCAAAGCAAGTTGACAAACGTAAGATACAGAAATAGAAACAGAAATTATTGGAGAATGTCAGTACCTCCAGCAGCTTATGTTTATAGTGAAAATTCCAAATAAAAGTTATATCAGGATGTTAACTCTGTTTCTCTCCCCACAGACCTACTGAGTTTCTCCATAATTTTCTGTTTTTATTTCAGATCTCCAGCATCCACAGTACTTTGCTTTTAATTTAAGGAACAGAGCAGTTATGATATAAACGAATGATGAAACAGGCTTGAGGGGATATAGAGTCATACAGCACGGAATCAGACCCTTTGGTCCAGCCAATCCATGCCGATCATAACCCAAAACTGAACTAGTCCTACCTGCCTGCACTTGGCCCATATCCCTCCAAACATTTCTTATTCATGTATTTATCTAAATATCTCTTAAACTTTGTATCTGTACCCGCATCCATCACTTCATCTGGAAGTTCATTCCACGCAAAAACCACTCTCTGTTTAAAAAAAATTGCCCCTCGTGCCTTTTTCAATCTTTCTCCTCTTGCCTTAAAAATATGCTCCTTGTCTTGAAATTCCCGACCCTAGGGAAAAGACTCCTGGCATTCACCTTATCTATACCCCTCATTATTTTATAAACATCTATAAGGTCATCCCACAACCACCCATGTTCCACTGAAAAAAGTCCCAGCCTATCCAGCCTCTCCCTGTAACTCAAACCCTTCTATTCTTGACAACACCTTAGTAAATCTCCTCTGAACAACTCCCCCCACCCTCACCATAGCCATATCCTTCCTATAACAGAATTGGACATGGTACTCCAGAAGCGGCCTCAGCAATGCCCTGTACAACCTCAATATAATGTCCTGACTCTAATACTCAAAGGGCTGGGCAATGCACACAAGCGTCCTCAACGCCTTCTTAACCACCCTATCTATATGTGATGCAGACTTCATATAATTTGTTCCTGTGGGCGGCACAATAACTCAGTGGCTAGCATTGCTGCCTCACAGCACTAGGGACCCAGGTTCGATTCCAGCCTCGGACGACTGTCTGGGTGGAGTTTGCACATTCTTCCCGTGTCTGCGTGGGTTTCCTCCGGGTGCTCCGGTTTCCTCCCACAGTCCAAAGGCATGCAGATTAGATGCATTAGCCATGCTAAATTGCCCATAGTATTCAGAGATGTGTAGGTTAGGTGCATTAGTCATGGGTAAATATAGGATAATAGGGTAAGGGAATGGGTCTGGGTGGGTTACTCTTCAGAGGATCAGTGTGGACTTGTTGGGCCGAAGGGCCTGTTTCCACACTGTAGCAATTCTATGATAACCCATAAATCTCTCTGTTCTACTGAATAACTTCCTCTTGTCCCTATGACTAGTTATCTCTACAGGCCTGTGAACACTTAGTTTAAATTGAGGTTAGTAGATGTCAAATTTTCTGATATTTCCCTTCCTACAGTAAATAAACCATTGGCTGATGTGAATTTGTTGTGTTTGAAGACCACTCAGACGGAACTATTCCTTGGCTCATTCTGAAAGAGTTTTCTAACAAATGCGTGAGATTCATGTTATCAGAAGTTATTCTCCAGCACGTCATGTGGTGTGAAACAAATACTTCACGAAATTGGTACTTACAGAGGTTCATCTGCTTCAGAAACAGATTTGGACATTGAGGGACAAGAGCGGGTAGGACAGGTTCAACTCAGAAACAAGCAGCAAGCAGAACATGTTGGTGTGATGGGATTCTCGATGTTTATCACCACGTGTGGAAATCTGATTTTAATTTGAGTATTTTAAAGTCAATGCAAGCAGCAAGGGATCATTTACCTAGTTGAAACCAGGGCATGAAGTAACAGAGCATGGCTATAACAGAAATTGGCTCATGCAAACTGCTTTCAGCAAACACTCACAGGGTGTGAAATCGACAGGAGATGACAAATTCCTTTACTACGATGGATACGAACTGGTTGATTATAGGAATACAAAGAACAAAGGGAGATGACTCCTGAATCAATTAGCAGGAGTGTTAGAAGTGTAACAATTATTCCTTTTCTCTGCACTGTACAGAGGTCAGACGCTGTCTGCTAGACAGTCCAACTTTGGTCAATGATTTGATTTTTCCAGTTCTGTTTGAGTCCTGGTCTCTAAACAAATCTGCTGATTCTTCGATCAAAGCAGATGTCAAATGGTGGAGGTCAAGTGAGCTCTGCCAGTGACCTCTTGGGTTGTGGCTTCAGATTTTACCTCCTTTGTCCCTTCATGAAGAGAGAATGGATCATCCTTGATCCAGTTCTTCCTTTGCATTAGTCTGTGGTTTGGCCTGAAGAAAATTGACAGTTGAGATCGAGACCCTAAATGAATATGGTGTGTTTAGGTTTCTATTGTATTTGTTCTGTATTTGAAAAGTCAATAGTGAATGCAATTTCCTAATCCTTTGCTTTGATTTTCATTCAGGAAAGTGATGGTTTTGTGCAGCTTTGTGTTTCTCCTAGAGGAAAAAATTGGATTACAAGTGACCTCAAAGCTGTTTGCATCACTCCTACTTTAACTTTATGGAAACTCAATTTATGTGGAATGTGTAAAGTTAACATGCACCCGACAAAAGTACAATGGTAGTCCATGGGCAATATAGTGGCTCAGTGGTTAGCACTGCTACATCACAGCACCAGGGATCTGGGTTTGATTCTACTCTTAGGTGGAGTTTGTACATTCTCCCTGTGTCTGCATGGGTTTCCTCCGGATGCTCCAGTTTCCTCCCACAGTCAAAGATGTGCAAGTCAGGTGGATTAGCCATGGATCATGCAGGGTTACAAGAATAGGGATTCACTGAGGATTCGATGGGCTGAATGGCCTGCTGCCACACTGTAGGGATTCTGTGTTTGCAGCTTAGAGATTATTCCAGTCATACTGTCATTTTTTTTAAAATCCTTCCCTTCTTAAAGTTTATGGCAGATACTTCAAGTTACATTGCAGACCAACTTAGAAATCATAAAATCCCTCCAGCATGAGAACAGGCCATTCAACCAAACAAGTACACAGCAACTCTCCAACCAGCATCCCACCCAGATTTACCTCCTATGCCATCCTTGCACTTCCCATGGAAAATCCACCTCATCTCCACATCCAGGACACAATGGGCAATTTCCCACGGCCAATCCCCCTAACCTGCACATCATTGCACTGTTGGAGGAAACTGAAGCACCTGGAGGAAACCCATGCAGACACAGGGAGAATGTGCAAACTCCACACAGATAGTCTCCAAATGAATTGAATCCAAGTCCCTCGTGCTGTGAGGCAGCTGTGCTAATCACTGAGCCACCAGGCCATCCATTAATACGCCCTTCCTATACAAAGGCTTCGGATATTGCTCAATAGATATTTTCCTAACTAATCGAAAATTCAACCCCACACCGGTACAAAAGAAAATAATTTATACAGAATAATTCATGGTCCCAGGATATGTTTTATAAGCAGTGAAGTACAGTTTGAAATTACGCCTGTTCTAAAAGTAAGGAGATTTGTGCAGTTGTACAGGACATTGGTAAAATCACATGTGGAGTAGATGGTTTGGCTTCCTTATTTATGAAAGTCCCTTATTGCATTGAAAGCAGAGTAGAGAAACTTCACCTATTAATTCCTGGGATGTGGGCATTATCTTGAGGATACATCTTTTGGAGTTCAGAAGCAAGAAAGTCTACCTTATGGAAATGAGTATGATGGGGTGGATCTTAGGAAGAGGTCTCCACTTGTGAGAAAGATTAGAACTAAAGAACACAGCTTAAAAACAGAGTCTTCCATCTAAGATAGAAATTAGGCAAATTTTGTTTCCTTTCAGAGGGTTATTGACTTTGAAAATCTCTTCCCCTGTGAGCTGTAGTGGCAGATCATCAACTACTTTTTAAGACAGAAGTGGATAATGCTTTAATAATGAGGGAGTTAAAGGATACTAAGAGTAGATAGGAGATGTAATCAAGGCTACAGTCAGATCAGTCAGGATCCTATTAAGTGTCATGGGGACACTTGGTCTCCTCCTGCTACTACTTCATATGTACACATGTATGTTTGTGTGGAAAAAGTGAGGACTGCAGATGCTGGAGATCAGAGCTGAAAAATGTGTTGCTGGAAAAGCGCAGCAGGTCAGGCAGCATCAAAGGAGCAGGAGAATCGATGTTTCAGGCATAAGCCCTTCTTCAGGAAGAAAGGCTTATGCCCGAAACGTTGATTCTCCTGCTCCTTTGATGCTGCCTGACCTGCTGCACTTTTCCAGCAACACATTTTTCAGCTCATGTATGTTTGTGTGCTCATGTGTAAGCGCCAATAGGCTATGACCTAGTAGTATTGTTGCTAAACTACTAATCTAGAGACCCAGGTAATATCTTGGAGACTTGGGTTCGACTCCCACCAAGGCAGATGGAATTGAATAAAAATCTGAGAGTACTAATTTAATGATGACCATGAAACAGTTGCTGTTGTCAGGAAAATTTGCAAATGTGGTTCACTAATGCCCTTTAGGGAAATCTGTTATCCTCATTTGGTCTGGGTCTGGCCTATATCTAACTCCAGATCCACAGCAATGTGGATCAACTCTTAACTGTCAGGAGAAAGTGAGGACTGCAGATGCTGGAGATCAGAGTCGAGAGTGTGGTGCTGGAAAAGCACAGCAGGTCAGGCAGCATCCAAAGAGCAGGAGAATCGATGTTTTGGCATCAGCTCATTCCTGATGAAGGGCTTATGACTGATGCGGCGATTCTCCTGCTCCTTGGATGCTGCCTGACCTGCTGTGCTTTACCAGCACCACACTCTCAACTCTTAACTGCCCTCTGGGACATTTAGGACCGGGCAATACTTGCTGGTCCAGCTGTGATGCTCACATCCCTTGAATGAATAAAGAAACTTATGCAAATAATCAAAGAGCGATGAGATATGTGATCAGCTTATCAGTTTTGGTGAAGTTGGTTGAGGCTAGACTATTCATCTTGAATGGAGTAATCTTGAGGTAGCCTGTGGTGTGTAAAGAGCGGTTCTTGGCTGTTGCTGATTTGGTGATATATATCTTACCGTTGTTGATTCTCCATTGATTTGTTTTATTGTTGTCACATGCACTGAGATACAGTGAAAAGTATTGTATTGTGTGCCAGCCAGACAAATCATACCTTACATAGTACATTAGGTAAATAGAATAGAATGCAGCAAATAGTGTTACAGCTACAGAAAAGGTGCAGAGAAAGATCAACTCTTATATATGAGAAGTCCACTCATTGCTCTGATAACACCGGGGCAGAAGCTGTTCTTGAATCTGTTGGTAATTTATTTCAAAGTTTTGAATCTTCTGCATGGAGGAAGAGGGTGTAAGAGAGTATAATGGGGATATGAGGGGTCTTTGTTTTTGTTGGCTGCTTTCATGAGGCAGTACAATGCTTTTCACTGTATCTCGGTACATGTGACAGCAAAAAATCATTTCAAATCAGATCAAATCACTTAGGGATGGCCAGTGTGGGATCCTCCTCTGCAGCCTGACAACCTCCCCAATTAGAGATGGCAACTGGCCAGCAGACAGAGACAGGAAGGGACACCAATGAGACTGTTTAAGTTATCAGCACTGTCCATATGATTCTGAACAATGAATCATGGAGATTACACTGTCAATGAGAGTATGAAGAGGTCTGATTTGTCTCCACCTCACTCCCCAATTTCTCCCCCCAGTATGTTCCTGAGCCTATCCAGTCTAAAGTGAGACTGGAAGAAAAGGAATGGCTTCCTTTGTACAACAGCAAATTGCATTTATATGGTGCCTTAAAGCAGGGAAACAATAACAGTATCATGTAAAATTGAATACTGAGTAACCTACAGACATACTAAAACAGTTTCAATGGAATTATGAGAGGTATCAGATGGAGTGTTTGATGAGGAAATTCCACCGGAGAACCCGGAGGAAACCCACGCAGACACGGGGAGAACGTGCAAACTCCACACAGTCAGTCTAACTCCACACATACTAAAACAGTTTCAATGGAATTATGAGAGGTATCAGATGGAGTGTTTGATGAGGAAATTCCAGACCTTGCAGTAGACAGGGACAGCAATGGGCATGGAGTAAATAGGAGATAGCACAGAGTTTCCAATGGGAGGAATACAGATATCTCGGAGGTTTGTGGCTGGAGGAGGACTGGGAACGGCGCAACCATGGAAAGACTTGAAGGAAGAAGATGATTTTAAAATGGAGACATTATCAGTTAGGGAAGTATGGGAGTGATAAGTGGGATGGGACTGGATCTCGACATCAGAGGGAAAAGCAGAGATAAAATTGATGTACTACGCAGAGGGTGACAAAGTACAACAGTCAAGCAAAAGGCAACTGACTGTGTGCAATTAATAGAGGCATGTGGTGTAGAAAGCTGCAGAAACAAGCTGAAGAAAATAGGGAATGCAAACCCTGCGAAAAAAGCGTAACATAACCCATTAATATATTTAATATGTAACAATTCAAAAGGAATGTTATAGGCTGGAACAGGAATGTAATGAATGTAATATTGATTCTTCCAAACTTGCAAAATGTGAACACATTTAAGTAACCAATATTTGAAAGGATTCTGTTTGTACAGGCTAATTCTATCCATAATCTGTCCATCAAGACTATGTAACGGTTCCTCTAGTTCTACCCACGCACTGAATATTTCATTTAAGAATGCTTTGTCATGGCAGTTATTTTGAGCTCAGTTAATTCTTCAGATGAATGAGGAAAATCAATGTATAAAGGTACAGGTTACTGAAACCTCCAGAGGCCATTGATTTAGACAGGACAATACAGAGCCTTTTAATTTAACAGTATGTTGTTTGTGGCAATCATTTCAGAATCTATCATCCGTTAGTCAAATTGCTAACACTTGTGTGTGAGAGCCGCTATTAATCATTGTGTCTTAATTCCTTCTGTGCTGCATTCCATTCAAAGGTCTTTGAAGTGCTTGTCTACTAGCTACTGCCCGTGGGGCTGTGAGACTCCAGTTTATAGGCTATCCATTACACACTGTACATATGTAAATTATTGTTCACAGTGAAATGTGATCAAATTGAATTTTGCTTTGATGGAGATTACTCCCTGAAGGTCTTCCAAGTTTCAAGCTACTTGCAAGGTCGCAGTGCAAACAGTGATGTATTTGATATTTCCAGGGTAATTTTTTTCTGACACGGCATGTCGCTGGCATTTTGGTCATCTTTGCGAAATACATACAAAGTCCTTGCTTTGTTCAGTTTTTAATTAAGATCCGCAGGTTAAGGTTCACAGTGCAGCACATTGACAAGAAGAGATGACTGGCAGTTCCTGTGGAGGCATCAGGCGTGAACTGAAATTTGAAGGGATGGTACGATGGGCCATCGTTTGTGGTTCAGAGAAGCTACAAGTTAGAATCAGAAGCAGTGCACCAAATCTTGACGAGAAATACACAGCATAAATTTATCAATCCTAACTTCTGGTCATGAGGGCACATGAATCGCAACACTTCTGACTATCCAGATCGAGGAAAACATTTGTTTCCTCAATCTCTTCTGAATGAATTCAACACTAATTGCGTCATTCTTTCCTTCTCAAAGCTGTCGGCTTTGCATTCAGCAAGAGTAGCTGCCAGTGTGGCTGCACGTGGCACATATAAAGACAGGCTTCATGTTAAAGTGAGGGTGCACAAAAACATTGCCACAATGGAAATTCTTGAAAATGGTGACAGCAGAGTGGATGGTTGAAGCAGGCTGTCACCTGCGGTGCTGAATTCATTCATCGTGACATTGAGGAAGAGAAGAGACTTCATGTTTGCAACCAGGAACTGCTGAAGAGGCACTCTCAGAAGATATTGGGAGCAGGAGTCTGGACATGTGAAGCTGAGAGTAATGGCTTGGAGACACTTGGATCTCACGTGATGGTTGAGGTTAATGTTTGCATCATCACGGGTCATTAGAGGAAAATGTAGAGTTGGGATTACGATACCAGTCTTAAGTGAACTGCAGGTCAGAAGTGGGTACTACAAATGCTGGAGATTTAATAAAGATGAGAGTGGTCCTGGAAAAGCACAGCAGGTCAGGCAGCATCCAAGGAGCAGGAAAATTGATGTTTCAGGCAAAAGCCCTTCATCAAGATTTTCCTGCTCCTCGGATGCTGCCTGACCTGCTGTGCTTTTCCAGCACCACTCTAATCTTAAGTGAACTGCAGTCATGATGAAAATGTGTGTTGAACAAAGATGCTTCATTTACCAGTTCACTGGAGGGTGACGTGATTAGACAGTGCTGTTGTACTAATGCCAACAGGTACCTTAATAGGGCAGTGTCTAGGAGAATGCTGATGACAATGTAGACTGAGAAGCTCAATGCAATGACTGGTCTGTCAGACGACCTTCTGACAAGGTCAGAGAGTATGATATGTTTGGCTCCAACTTGACAGACGATATGTCACAGAGTTTAACCTCTCCACAGCCTTTGTGCCATTTCCTTGCCACTGCTACCACATTCATGTTACAACCTTTCTGTCCACAGGTCACTACCCCTCTGTTTTAACCTTGGGGGGAGGCACCCTTAGCTGAGAGACAGAAATAAACTTTTAGTCTCATTTTTAATTCTGAGTGGTGCTTTAGCCCCGTGAAGACCTTGGTACAAGATGGCTGTAAAGAGCAGTGCTCCTGAAAATAAAAGGAGATAGGTCCATGGAATGAAGATTAAGTGTTGATTAAAAATCAGATAAAAAGCCAGAAGTGGTTATTTAAACTGAGTGCAGTGAAGCTCAAGTCTGAGATAGCTTGAGGTTATCTCTGGTTTAAAAATGGACTTAAGCCAAATGTCTTAAGTCTTCTGAGCGGTTAGATGCAGGGAAACTAAGTGAGTGCTTGATGAGTGATGTTTTGGTACTGTACAAAGATTGTTTTGCTTCTGTTCAATTCATAGAGAAGTGTTTAGGGATTATAATTTTTCTGTTTAAAATCTTTGCATTTGTGTTATAAGTAGGTAGGGCAGATTGTTCTATTTTTGTCTACATTCCTTTTGCAACAAACTTCAGTTTCACTGTTAAAGCAAAATCAGCAGCATTGCAGAGCAGGGGCCTGAACAATGTTGTGCTGAAAACATGTGATGCTGCTGGATTGTTCTTCTTCAAAATAACTGTCTCTCTTCAAGGAAAGTTGCACTGAACAAGACTTTGGAATTTCAAACATTTGAAAGTGGAATGTCAGGGCAGACAGAGGAGTCAAGATTATGAGTTCGAAACCAGAGGTATGAGTGGAGGAGAGGTGGGTGTACAGGGTGAAACAAGACAGTTCAACATCATCCCAGCAGATCACCACAGGCAATGTTGAGGAGGGTATGGAAACCACAAGCCTGAGAGATCAATGCCTGGAGTCTGGGCTTGAGGGTTTGGCAGCAGTGCCATAAATGTAGTGACCTCACTTAGCCACTTATGGTCTATATCGAAGAGATGGTTCTCAACATCATGAGGAGCAATTATGTCAACTTCCATGATATCCGGTGTCACTGAGAGCATTGAGGGTGATGATGCATTCCTTCCTTGTGCCTCCTCCTGGTAGGCGAATAAAGCATCTCCAACATTGATCTGGCATTCACAGCCACCAGATCAGATTGTGATGGGATTGGCACATTGTGAATTACCAAGGCGCCAACCAGTCACCACCTGCTGTTGTCCTCTAAGATCTATGAAGTGCCATGAGCTGAGCTGGTAGCTGTGACTGTGAGATCAATGTTGGAGACGTTTTAATGACATACCAGCAGGAGGCAGTCCTCATGGTCAAACTGGATCATTGTGGGGTCAGCTTCTGTGGAGGTCAGTTGCTGAGGTAAGGCCATAGTGGAATTGGTTGATAAGGTTGGGTCATGGTGGGGTTGGTTAGCGAGGTTAGGTCATGATGGTGGTTAGTTAGTGAGGTTAGGTCATGTAGTGCTTGGTTGGTAATGTTAGGTCATGGTGAGGTTGATTGTGAGGTTGGGTCATGGTGGAGTTGGTTGGTGTTGTCAGATCACAGTTGGATTTTTCATGATAGGGTTGGATTGTGGGATTAGTTGGTGGAGTCAGGTTATTGGTGGTGTCATTGTGGAGTCAGGATATGGTTGCATCAGGTTATGTTGAGATTGTTTGGTGAGATCAGGTTACAGTGGGGTTGGGTTTTACCAGGTTTGCTTGTAGGGTTGCTTTTGGCATTTTGAAATGACACAGTTAATTGGCAGTCCAGGATCAGGTCTCAGTGGGGTCAGTGAGTTGTGGGGTCAGGTTACGGTCAGGGCATAGCTAGATGAAGCAGAGGCCATTCACCCTTACACAATCTTGTGGCGGCAGCATGAGAACTACAGAGTCCAGGATCTCCATGAACTCTTCCTTTGGCCTAAGCAGCAGTTGTTGGCTGCCATGCAGGCTGGTGCAGACTATGACAGCTACACGGTCCTTCCCTCACTTTCTCCATTCCACTTTTCATCTTCAAACATGAAACAGGTATCTGACAAAACATGGTGAAACAGGGTTTTAATATGTTCAGTAACTGGGGGAGACCATTTTGAAACCAACATTACATATGTGCCTGTAATTTCGCACTCTGATGGATTCTATTTGTGCTATTAGTTGGCACAGTCATATGGCAAGCTTGCACAGGTTTGGATAATTCAGAGTTACCATTCCAGGTTTTTGGCTTATCATAGCCATCGATCTTTCAATTTCTTATTCTATTGGCGTTATGAGTGATCTGAATTTGACCCACAACATCACCTTTATGCTCTGGGTTAGCACACTGTCCTTTCCCTTGTAGAGGGCAGGATCAATCAAGGTCCAGGCTAATGGAACTAAGTAGTCCTCATCCTCAGTCTCTACTGACAATCACTATCAAGAATGGATTTTTTTCAGACAATGTCAGTTCCTGAAAGGACATTAAAAAAAAACTACAAATTATGGAACATGAACTGTGGAAAGTAGTTTGGCAGTTTGAAGGCCAGGAGGACAATAGTCAAACAAAATGGAATCACTTAGTTCATCAGGAGACACTCCGCAAAGTGTAGAAATACCAAACTTTGTTTCTTTCTCAGTCCAGGAGGGTCTGACTCAAGTGTGCCTAATTTTTGTTCATGTGTCAGGGAGGACAACGGTGGGACATTTCCACGTTAGCAAATCTGACCCATGGGATTCTTGCCCAGAATATCTGATTTCCAATCTGGGGTGATGTAGTTCATTTGGATGTGGGCCACGTGACATTGGAATGAGAGCAGGGACTGTGGATGTGGACTGGGTACAAAATCAGCCCGCTTGTACAGGCACTGTACTGTCGTTCAATTTAAAAAAACCCACTGAAACCAAAACCACCCCTCCAGCTCACCTCTCTGGCAGTTCCCCCTTCTAAACTCTCTCCATGCCAATTCATGCCACACTAGCCACCCCCATTCTCTCTTTACCAATCTGGGTCAATACACCCATCCCTGGCACTTTTGAAACTTAGTATCAATGCAGTACCAACTTATACCATCCCTTCTACTCCACCAACTATTCTTCACATACCCACTCCATGCCAAATCTCCTCCTATCCATCATGCTGTTGTAAAATACATTTCTGCATTTATTGACATTACCTGTAACACCTCACTGGGGTAGTGTGCATGAAATCAAGTTCCATTATTCCCCATGTTGTCGCACTAATGAAAGATTCTACAAAAGCATACAATAGTTCCCTACTGCACCTGTCTTTCAAATTAAGGTTGACAGAAAGCATTCAGCAGGTTACTATACTGAACAAGAATTACTCTTTGTGACAAATACACCAACACTAGCTACAGATAAACAATTATAAACCAACTGCCTTTAACTCTACCAGTTAGAACTCTAACCCCCTAATAAACCCCCGATACACACGCATAAAGCCAGACACAGACCGGAAAATATACACAAGTGTTGTTTGTGCTGGAAAAGACTGGGAAAGAAAGGCTACTCGATGGCCCCTGTTCACAGGGTTCATTGAGAATGATCCTTTATGCTTGTTTGGACTTGCTGCTCCTTCATCATTCTTCTCCAGATGCTTACTTGCCAGAGCAAGTGATGGATTAATGCTTATAAATGTTTCTAACTTCCTGGTGAAAAGTTACACCTTGCATCAAGTGCTGAAGGAGGAACGAACCAAATTTCTTCAGCCTTGAGGTGGTTTTCACTGCAGAGAAGAAAGCCAGCACCTTTCCCTTCAGTGATCTGTGGATTCTCGCTGATATTTCACACCCACAAGCTGTTCAGCAGTTT
>NW_025212173.1:18920-25444 GCF_004010195.1 Chiloscyllium plagiosum
TCCTGACTTTGTGAACAATGCATACATGAAGACCTGGCTGCTTCCAAGAAAATGGTATGTTTAGAGGTGGGATCTCAAATCATTTGGGAATTTTAGCCATGCCCTTTTGAAAGAATTAGTCAATTAGTTCCAGTCCTCTGCTCCTTTCCTATCACTTTGCACATTTTCCTTCTGCAAATATTTATTCAATTATTTTTTGAAAGTTCCTCTTGAACTTATTTCCATTGCCCTTTCATCAGACTCCAATCTCAGCAAGTCATTGTGGAAAGGCTTTGCCTCAACTTATCTTCTAGTCCTTCTCCCGTTACCCTCCTCCTTCATTTTCCAGCACTTCAGCGATTGGAATAATTACTTTCTCCAGCATTATTTTGAACAAAAGCAGAAATTGCTAGAAAAGCTCAGCAGGTCTGGCACGTCTATAGAGCGCCTTACTTTGAACAGCTCTGTCAAATCTCAGCTTTATGAAGAACTAGGTTCTCCAGTCTATCTACATAAGCAAAGTCTTTCAATCCTGTCCTCTATTCCATTAAATCTTTTCTGTACTTTCTGCATGATGTTGACATCTTCCAAATGTGTGATGCTGTAGTTGGCTGTAATTATCCAACAGTGGTATTTCAATAGGTTTATTAAAAAAACATAATTTCCTTGCTTATCACTTTACATTCCTCCAAATAAATCCAAGAATCATCAAAACTTATCACCTTCTAATACTTCCAATGACCTGAGTAGATACATCCGCTAACCTTTCTGTTCCTGCACCCCTTTTGATGTTTCATCAGTAATCAGTAATCATCATTCTAAACCTCAAAATGAATTGTATTACACTTCTCTACCATTAATTTCATCTGGCTTGTGGTCATCCATCCCACCATTCTGTCTGTGTCTTCCCAGTGTCTGTTGTCATTCTCCTATTTTTCTACCTTTTGTATCATCAGCAAAGTTCTCAATCATTAACAGAACCAAAAAGAGCAGTATCATGCTTCCACGGAGTACACAAAGTAGTTCCTGCCACGTTCCCTAAACAACGCATCCCCCCCCCCCCCCTCCACAGTCCAATACCCTTTCTACCACAGCACCACCTAACCCCCTTCAACTCATGCCTCAATCCTGGTTGCACTCCGCTTTCTGTCCTGCAGTCACCCAGCCACCATCCCTTCATCCATACGGGTTTCAATTTTGTTAAGTAAGTTTATCAAGAACTTTCTCATAAAACGTATTTTACAAGTCAAATTCCAGATTACATTATTCGCACTTCCCAATTCCCTATCAAAGATCTCAATCCAATCAGTTTATTAGATCTCAGTCCAATCAACACAATATCCCTTTAACTGGTTTAGCCAGTTTACATTTGCTAGCTAATATTTTCCAAGTGACAAGTAATGTTGTCCTTGATTTACTCCCTCAATGTTTACTTACCTAAACTACCCTTGAAAAGGAGTAGTTTTAGGCTGACTGCTCTATCATTGCCACATTTGTTTCCTCTCTCCTTTTCTGGTCATGAGTCTTTGCAACAATTGCAATAGATCACTCCAGGATTAGCAGACCCTCCAAACTTCACCCTCTCATGTCTCCTGTATCCCTTAGCAATCCAGGATGAATCCTAACAGAAACAGACGGCATTCCTACTTTTCTCACAACTAAATCTCCTCTTTATCTACTCTTATTATACAATTCATTTAATGCCTCTTCATTTAATGCTACACTGGAAACAGCCTCTTATTTCATGAGGACAGTTGCCAATCTCTCAATTAATGCTCAGCCTCACCGTCTGTCTCCTTTTAGTCTTTTTGGCCCCAAACCAGATGAATTTTCCTTTATCTAAATTTTCACAAGTAAATTAAAAAATCAAGCACTTTTGTTTAAAAAAAACAATTACACTTCCCTCAAATTATCAGGAATGGCTTTCTGCATTTGAAGTCATTAAAGCAGCAGTTGACGATCTCTGTGGCTTGAAGAGAATTCACTGTGAATCCAAAGTCAGAGAAATTATCGGAACATAGCAATACTGCTGCATTAGAATGGAGAAAGCAACACCACTACACATGAAAGGACAGTGACACTACTGCACTGGAATGGACAGTGACGCTGCTGCACTGGAATGGACAGTGACGCTGCTGCACTGGAATGGATAGTGACACACTGCACTGGAATGGATAGTGACACTGCTGCACTGGAATGGGCAGTGAGAAGCTGCACTGGAATGGACAGTGACACTACTGCACTGGAATGGACAGTGACATTATTGCACTGGATTGAACAGTGACACTGCTGCACTGGATGGACAATGACACTATTGCACTGGAATGGACAGTGACACACTGCACTGGAATGGACAGTGACACTGCTGCACTGGAATGGACAGTGACACTACTGCACTGGAATGGACAGTGACCCTGCTACACTGGAATGGACAGTGACACTACTGCACTGGAATGGACAGTGACACTGCTGCACTGGAATGGTCAATGACACTACTGCACTGGAACAGATAGTGACACTATTGCACTGGAATGGTCAATGACACTACTGCACTGGGACAGATAGTGACACTACTGCACTGGAATGGACAGTGAGAAGCTGCACTGGAATGGACAATGACACTACCGCAATGGAATGGATAGTGACACACAGCACTGGAATGGACAGTGACACTACTGCACTGGAACAGATAGTGACACTATTTCACTGGAATGATCAATGACACTACTGCACTGGAACAGATAGTGACACTATTGCACTGGAATGGACAGTGACACACTGCACTGGAATAGATAGTGACACTACTGCACTGGAATAGACAGTGACAAGCTGCACTGGAATGGACAATGACATTACTGCACTGGAATGGACAGTGACACACTGCACTGGAATGGACAGTGGCACTGCTGCACTGGAACAGATAGTGGCACTGCTGCACTGGAATGGACAGTGACACTGCTGCACTGGAATGGACAGTGACACACTGCACTAGATTGGACAGTGACACTGCTGCACTGGAATGGACAATGACACTGCTGCACTGGAATGGACAGCGACACACTGCACTGGAATGGACAGCGACACACTGCACTGGAATGGACAGTGACACTACTGCATGGAATGGACAGTGACACTGTTGCACTGGAATGGACAGTGTCACTACTGCACTGGAATGGACAGTGACACTACTGCACTGGAATGGACAGTGACACTACTGTACTCGAATGGACAGTGATACTGCTGCACTGGAATGGACAGTGACATGCTGCACTGGAACAAATAGTGACACTCTGCACTGGAATGGACATTGATACTCTATACTGGAACAAATAGTGACACGCTGCACTGGAATGGACTGTGACACTACTGCACTGGAATGGACAGTGACACACTGCACTGGATTGGACAGTGACACTGCTGCACTGGAATGGGCAGTGACACACTGCACTGGAATGGACAATGACTCTACTGTACTGGAACGGATAGTGACATTGCTGCATTGGAATGTACAGTGACACTACTGCACTGGAATGGACAGTGACACACTGCACTGGAATGGACAGTGACACTACTGTACTGGAATGGACAGTGACACTACTGCACTGGAATGAACAGTGACACTACTGCACTGGAATGGACAGTGACACTGCTGCACTGGAATGGACAGTGACACTACTGCACTGGAATGGACAGTGACACACTGCACTGGAATGGACAGTGACACTACTGCACTGGAATGGACAGTGACACTACTGTACTGGAATGGACAGTGACACTACTGCACTGGAATGAACAGTGACACTCTGCACTGGAATGGACAGTGACACTGCTGCACTGGAATGGACAGTGACACTACTGCACTGGAATGGACAGTGACACACTGCACTGGAATGGACAGTGACACTACTGTACTGGAATGGACAGTGACACTACTGCACTGGAATGAACAGTGACACTACTGCACTGGAATGGACAGTGACACTGCTGCACTGGAATGGACAGTGACACTACTGCACTGGAATGGACAGTGACACACTGCACTGGAATAGATAGTGACACTACTGCACTGGAATAGACAGTGACACACTGCACTGGAATGGACAGTGACACTACTGCACTGGAATGGACAGTGACACTACTGTACTGGAATGGACAGTGACACTACTGCACTGGAATGAACAGTGACACTGCTGCACTGGAATGGACAGTGACACACTGCACTGGAATGGACAGTGACACACTGCACTGGAATGGACAGTGACACTACTGTACTGGAATGGACAGTGACACTACTGCACTAGAATGGACAGTGATACTGCTGCACTGGGATGGACAGTGACACTATTGAACTGGAATGGACAATGACACTAATGCACTGGAATGGGCAGTGACACGCTGCACTGGAACAAATAGTGACACTCTGCACTTGAACGGACATTGATACTCTGCACTGGAACAAATAGTGACACGCTGCACTGGAATGGACAGTGACACTCTGCACTGGAACAAATCATGACACCCTGCACTGGAATGGCCAGTGATACTCTGCACTAGAATGGACGGTGACACGCTGCACTGGAACAAATAGTGACACCCTGCACTGGAATGGACAGTGATACTCTGCACTAGAATGGACGGTGACATGCTGCACTGGAACAAATAGTGACACCCTGCACTGGAATGGACAGTGATACTCTGCACTAGAATGGACAGTGACACTCTGCACTGGAATGGACAGTGATACTCTGCACTGGAATAGACAGTGACAGTACTGCACTGAAATAGACTGTGATATTGGGATGGACTGTAACTGTTTGACATTGAAACCTGAGAACAAGACAACCAAACCAGATTGCACATCCACACTGCTGCATGGGAACTGACTGTGACTCTGGGGCTAACAGTAATATCACAACCATGAGGTTTGTTCGAACGATTTTTAAATACTGAATCCATTGAGATTTTATCCTTATCATTTGAGGACCTAAGCCACATCCATGTCAGGAACCGTCTTGTGTTTAGCATTCTTTTTGTGGCTGGATCCCTGATAGTGTTTTCCAAATAAATCTCCAGGACCTCAAGGATGCCCTCGTGAATGAAGTGGGAAAAGCAATAATCAGCCCCAGCATTTAAAGGAGGTTTGGTGATGCCCTGGGTATTATCCTGAAGAACTTTACAGTGCCACTTAGCATTGCCTTTACCAATACCTTTAGCGCCTTCACCTCAAGTAGATGTACCATACAAACACGAACGACTATAATTGCACAGCATTGTTGCAATTCTCACTGAAATGAGTCACACCAATTATGCTATTATTGGCAGCAGCCTTCTCTCCATGAGATCAGAAACAGATAAAAATTGATAACTTTTCACAACATTGGTTGATGTTTCTTCCTTCAGATGTCTGGACCCGTGGAAATCCATGTTTGTTTTTTTTTCTCTTTAAACCAAAAAGATTTGGAAATGTTAAATCACATTACATATTTAGATTCTGCCTCTGTTAACTCTCTGCAGCTTACATACTGCAGTGGGGGGTCCAGTTAATAACCAAATCAACAGAAAGTATGCCTACAGTTTTCCTGGGTTCAGGGACTAATAAGGAAAATAAATGGCAAAATAGATGAATATAACAGCAACCAAACAGAAGATTTCAGTGAAAATTTAAATTATTCTAACATTTAGAACATCACCTGCTGGATGGCAAGATTGGGGGGAGGGGGGAGGGTGGGGGAGGGAGTGGGGCTGCATTCCCTTTATCTTCTCAATACTTCCAATGGCGAGAATCTACTCCTATAAACCACAATCTAAAATCATATAATAGCGGGAAAATAGAAGACCATTCAGCCCACAAAGCTTCTGCTGGCTCATCAAAGAGCATTCTATTTTTTTCTCACTCTTCCTATTTTCCCCCACGTTCCTGCACTATTTTTCTTCTTAAGTTATTCACTTCAGAAAACAACTCATCAATTTCTGTCCAGCATTCCATCAGCCAGTGCATTCCAAGTTCGAAGCACTGGCTGCAGAAGGTGTTTTGGCTCTAGCTCTTGAAGGCATTAAATCTGTGCTCACTGCGATTCTTCAGCCACTGAAAACAGTTTTAATGTATTTATTCTATCAAAGCCCTTGGTTATTTTAATCACTGCTGTCAAACTCCACTGATCTTTGTCTGGCATGAGTCACTCCTTCTGTGACTTTTAAGGAGTCACATAACTGTCAACCTTTATCCCAAGATTCATTATAGTAAATATCTTCTGCACTCTCTTCAGATCCTTTGTACTCTTCCTAACTTATGATGTCTAGAATTGGACACAGTTTCCCACTTGGGGCCACATCTGTTACTGTATTTATTTATATTGTCCTGTTCTATTCTCAGTGGAAGAGAATGAGCTGCCTCAAGGATGAAAATAGTGCTTTCAGGTAACTGAGCACGAGGACACAAAAACTAGGAGCAGGAATAGGTCATTGAGCCGATGAGTTGACTCTGCCATTTGATAAGGTTATGGCTGATCTCATTGTAGTCTCAACTCCACCTTCCCGTCAGTCCT
>NW_025212174.1:0-1210 GCF_004010195.1 Chiloscyllium plagiosum
GGTGGATTGGCCGTGCTAAATTGTCCCATAGTGTTCAGGGATGTGCAGGTTAGGGTGGATTGGCCATGCTAAATTGTCCCATAGTGCCCAGGGATGTGCAGGTTAGAGTGGATTGGCCATGCTAAATTGTCCCATAGTGACCAGGGGTGTGCAGTTCAGGGTGGATTGGCCGTGTAATTTTGCCCATAGTGTCTGGGGATGTGCAGGCTGGGTGGGTTAGCCGTGGGAAATGCCGAGATAGTGCGGTGGGTCTGGGTGGGATGCTCTTCAGAGAATCGGTATGGACTCGATGGGCCGAGTCGCCTGCTTCCACATGGTCAGGATTTTATGAAATTCTAAACCCCTTGTATTCAAGTCCTGAAGATATAACACCAGCATTCCATTACACTTTTTCATTATTTCCTGTCCAATATATTTTTAATAAGCGATGTGGACAGATCCTCCAACCGAGCGTTTTTAAACTTCCCCAGTCTCTGTTTTCACCTCTAAGCTGTCTGGTCCTCTCTCGGTCCAAATCGGATGACCTCACATTTGCGTGGATAGCAACCCATTTGTCGTAGGTTTGACCATTAATCGACGAACATCTCAGGACGTCTACACTTCCATCGATGCTGCTTTTGTAGGGAGAGTGAGAGAGAGGGAGATGTTGGGCACAGCGGGTGACTGAATCACAGTTACCCACAACAAATGGGTCGGCATGGCAACGCGAGAGGAGATGACAGACTTGTGCTTCAGAGGCATCTTGTCGCTGGCGTCTGAGAGATGGAAAGAGCGAGGAACCAAATCGAGAAGTTAAGAGAGAAACAAGAGGGTAATATTATCCCTCCAAGGGATCCCCCCAATTCCTACAAGGGAATTCCCCCTGTAATTAGGAACGTTCCAGTGTTTTATCCCACCTAGAGTTACCTCCGCTCAGCTCGAAAGCAGATAGAGCCTTTGAAAGGGCATTGTACCCAGGTTCAGCTTAGAATACTTTGTACTATAAGGAGAGACCTGAGGAGGTTAGTAATGGGAATAAAGATGAAAAAGGACAGATACATGCAGAAAGAAAGTGCGATAGCATAAATGAAAAGAGAAGAATGAAAGAAAAAGTAAGAGACAGAGAAATAGAGACAGAATGGCAGGGACATAGACACGGTGAAAGAGAAGACAGCAAGAGGGAGAGAAATAGGCAGAGCACAAGGAAGAGAAAAAGCAAGAGAGAGAGAGA
>NW_025212174.1:7272-11711 GCF_004010195.1 Chiloscyllium plagiosum
TAAGAGGTACAGTTAGTAAGTTTGCAGATGACACCAAAATTGGAGGTGTAGTGGACAGCGAAGAAGGTTACCTCAGATTACAACAGGATCTTGATCAGATGGGCCAATGGGCTGAGAAATGGCTGATGGAGTTGAATTCAGATAAGTGCGAGGTACTGCATTTTGGGAAAGCAAATCTTAGCAGGACTTGTACACTTAATGGTAAGGTCCTAGGGAGTGTTGGTGAACAAAAAGACCTTGGAGTGCAGGTTCACAGTTCCTTGAAAGTGGAGTCGCAGATAGATAGGATAGAGAAGGTGTTTGGTATGTTTTCCTTTATTGGTCAGAGTATTGAGTACAGGAGTTGGGAGGTCATGTTATGGCTGTCCAGGACATTGGTCAGACCACTGTTGGAATATTGCGTCCAATTCTGGTCTCCTTCCTATCGGAAAGATGTTTTGAAACTTGAAAGGGTTCAGACAAGGTTTACAAGGATGTTGCCAGGGTTGGAGGATTTGAGCTATAGGGAGAGGTTGAACAGGCTGGGGCTGTTTTCCCTGGTGCGCCAGAGGCTGAGGGGTGCCTTTATAGAGGTTTACAAAAAATCTGTGTTTTCAGTGCCAGACTGTACAAACACATCCACTTTCACTCATAGGAGCTGACTCCAGTGGCAATGGATAATACCTGTCAAGGAGCAGAAGTTTGAACAATGAAGTACTCTAACAGTTACAACAGGTGACATGTTTCAATTTAGATGACACAGAAGCACTGTGAAATACAATAACCAATAATAAGGAGCACGTTGATATCTAGTATCAGAGATTGAATAAATCCCATTCTCACTCTCGGCCTGGTGCTGATGAACACACACAAGATACACTTGCATTCTGGTTGGGAACCAGAGTAATGCAGAAGCATTTCCACACTTTCTCAATGTACGAAAGACTGATTTATAAGCATTAAACACACCTCAAAGTGTATCAGATCTTGACATGCAGAACTGGAAACACAAGGAGACATACAGGCAATGTCGATTGGACATAGACCAGTACCACCTGTAATGCAGATTGACAGCACAACAAAAAACTCACTCACACTCAGCCAGTTGATGGTGAAAGGGAACAAAATGCAATTTAGGCCCACAAGTACTTCCAGATACGGACAGTTATAAATTGACTGACCAAATTATTAATTGCTTCAGAAGTTCTTAGTATTAGATGTTAAATTATTGCAGTGCCCAGCAGCAACTGACAAAGACTACTGCGCACACAAAATGTAAAAAAAAAAACGAAGATTGAATACAATAAAATTCAAATTCCTGGGAAAGAAAAGTATTGAACCGACACTAATTCCTTAATCACAGTTTTAATGACTCTCGAACAGGTTTAACCTACACCCTGACTGAAAAAAACACAACTGAATGTCGAAAGTGAATGGCATCCATATACTCTACTTGTCACTGTTGCACACAGCAAAACTGGCACTATAGGTATTCAAAGGCAGATAACTTCAGGATTAATCTCAAATTGGCATTTACTTCAAGACACTGTCAGCGAGTAGATGAAGTTCAGAATCCCAACAATTAGTGGAAACTAGTATGGAAAACAGATAAAGAATAGAATGTCCCAATGCAGACACAGTGAGCTGAATGGTGGTACCAATTCTGTGATTGTGTCATAAGTCACAAAATGCAAAGAGTTTAAGGCCCAATCTCAACACTAAAAACTGCCATCACAGATTGAATCACAGCCATAGAGAATTTTTTTTTCTACTTCATTCATGGGATGGGGGCATCACTGGCTAGGCCAGCATTTATTGCCCATCCAAACAACCCATGCAGTACCTATGAGATAACCACATTGCTGTGGGTCTGGAATCACATGTAGGCCAGACAAGGTAAGGATGGCAGATTCCTTCCTTCAAGGACATTATTGAACCAAATGAGTTTTTTTCTGACAATCAACAATATATTCATGGACATCATTAGACTCTTAGAATATTATTGGCTGTCAGAGAATTGAGCAACTTTGATATATAAGAGTAGAAAGTGACTGGAACTCATTGAGAACATTACTCTCACAGTCACACAGCAGAAACTGACATGTAAAGATCATGTCCTAAACTCTCATCTGGACACAACCAAAACTGACAGTCATAGATTTATAACTGCTCTCTCATATTCACTTTGTAATAACCGAAAAGGAGAGAACTATAATCTCTCTCTCACTCACTCACACAATAGGTACAGGTTGAAATCTAGACTAACACATTCCCAATGCAAAACCTGAGAGGTACGGTATGATAAATGAATTTGCGCAAATATGAACAAGAAGCTGACAGATAGACATGAACAACTGCGCTCTCAAATGCACAGAGCAGAATCTGACAAGGACAGATTGGTAAATAACTCACTTGCAGGTGGTAGTAAATTTCAGAAAAAGATTGATAACTACACTCTCATATTCACAAAGCAAAAACTGATTATGCTCCCAATTTCATGTACATGTCAACTGACATGTACACTTTGATAACGACAGTTACATATTCACAGAGCAGAAACTGACAGGTAGAGATTAATAACAAAACAAAAATTGATGGAAAATCCACAGGCTTGGCAGCATTTGTGCAGAGTAATCAGAGTTAACATTTTTGGTCTAGTGACTATTCCTCAGAACTGATGGGAGCTAAGAAAATGCACACAATGTGGTCTCGTCTATGTTGGGGGAACTGAGTAAAGATTGGGTGCCCACTTTGCAGAACGCCAACATTCTGTCCAGAAAAAGACCCTGAGCTTCCAGTTGCCTGCCACTTCAACACACCACCCTGTTCCCTGACCCAACGTCTCTGTCTCAGGCTTTCTGCAGTACTCCAGCAAAGCTCAGTGCAAGCTAGAAGAATAGTACCTCATTTTCTGCTTGGGAACTCTACAGCCTTCTGGACTCAATCCTGAGTTCAACAACTTTAAGGCTAGAGTTCTCCCAAGTCATTACCTGAAACCCCACACACCCGGCCTTGTTAACACATTTTCTGCTATTCTACACCACCAATTGTTAGCCAGTAACAGTCCCTATTAATAGCGACTCGCCCTCCCAATCTGACAGTTATCCACTCCTTTGTCTATCCAACTGTTCTTCTCTCTCTTTGGACCTACCCTTCCAACCAACCTATCTTCTGCATAACAGCGAATATTTTCCTCGCTACTATCAGTTCTGAAGAAGGGTTACTGGCTCAGAAATTTTAATTCTGATTTCTGTCCACAAACGCAGTTAGAGCTGCTGAGCTGTTCAAGCAATTTCTGTTTCTGTGTTACAGCAACTGTAGTTGTTTTGGTTTTTGTTTAGAGATTAACTACATTTTCATACTCTGAGCAGAAACTGCCAGCAACAATTGGGCGGCACGGTGGCACAGTGGTTAGCACTGCTTCCTCACAGCGCCAGAGATCCTGGTTCAATTCCCGCCTCAGGCGACTGACTGTGTGGAGTTTGCACGTTCTTCCCGTGTCTGCGTGGGTTTCCTCTGGGTGCTCCGGTTTCCTCCCACATTCCAAAGATGTGCAGGTCAGGTGAATTGGCCATGCTAAATTTCCCGTAGTGTTAGGTAAGGGGTAAATGTAGGGGTATGGATGGGTTGCGCTTTGACCGGTCGGTGTGGACTTGTTGGGCCAAAGGGCCTGTTTCCACACTGTAATGTAATCTAATGTAATCTAATCTAAACGATAACTACATTCACATGTTCACAGAAGAAAAGCTGTTAGGCAAACATTGATAAATTCACTCAGATTCACTTTAGAGTCTGACTGGGAAGGATTCTTAACTAAACTTAACTAAGCATTCACAAAGGGAAAACTGACAGGGACTGTTAAATACTAAATTCTCCCATTCACATAGCAGAAACTGGCAGGTTTAGATTGACAGTTTCCCAAATACATTCACCAAGCAGATTTCACCATGTCCATAAAGACTATTCCAAATTTTTATGGATTAACCATAGAAAACATCCTATCTGGATGTGTCACAGTGTAGTATGGCTACTGTGCTGCCCAAGACCACCACAAACTACAGAGAGCTGTGAACACGGCCCAGTCCATCACAGAAACCAACCATCCATCCAAAGTCTCCATTTACACTTCCCCTGTCTCAGGAAAGCAACCAACATAATCAAAGACCATCCGACTCCGGTTATGCTCTCCTCCACCCTCGTATGTCAGGTAGAAAATACAGAAGGTTAAGTACACCATCCTACAGATTCAAGAACCGATTCTCCGCTGTGATTAGACTTTTGAAAGGACCTTCCACATTTTAAAGTTAATCACACTCTTTGCACCTTCTCTGCAGTTTTAACACTTTATTCCAGATTCTGTTCTATAGAACATAGAAAAATACATCGCAGTACAGGCCCTTTGGCCCTCGATGTTGTGCCGATCCAAGCCCACCTAATCTACACTAGCCCACTATCCTCCA
>NW_025212174.1:17050-21271 GCF_004010195.1 Chiloscyllium plagiosum
GATACAACAGTATCTGGATGAGTCAATGAATAGGAGGGATATGGGCCAAATGCTGGCAAATGGAACTAGATTTGTATAGAATAACTTGTCAGCATGGATGTGTTGGATTGAGAAGTTTATTTCTGTGCTGTACATCTATATCTATTTGATAATAGATGCTTTATTTCTGTTGACTTAAATATTGCTTTAAATCAGAGCAAGGTACGAATATTTAGATGTAAGGGAAAGAGAACTCCTCAAGTAGGGCACTGTAAGAGACCCTGATTTCTGGTTTACTTTCTAATGAACAAATATTAACCACAAGCACCAATTGTGTATTAATTTTGTTTCATTTTTCTTGTTTTATTCCGTGCTACGATGACACTGTGTCTGGATGGTTGACAGGCTGGGAGATTGCGGGTTGGGCCTTGATCGACTGATTTACTGTTTTATTCTTCCAGAAGGTGTAAAGGGGGTCAGAGTTTCAGCAGAAATCCAGCAGAGCTGAGAATAGACAACATCTTACTCTGTGGGAACAGGGAGATCAACGGAGGACAGAGAAAACAGAACTTGAAATCTGGGCTGACACCAGACTACCATGTCATCAGTGCTTTGATTAGCAGTGCCAACCCTCTCCCTTAACTTAGCTTCCCATTTAACTTGAATGCCACATACCCCCTCGATATTCACGATTCAATCCTTGTCATCCTGAAGCCATGTCTCTGTAAGGAGTCTCAGATCATAATTTCCTTTAATGTGTGCAGTCCAATTCATTGACTTTTGTTACGATGCAGTACACGTTCAGTCACCACAGCTTTTGCCCAATTTTTGTGATTTTTGAATCCAGCTTTGAATCCAGCGAGTACATTTATTCTCCTTGTCCCTGTCTGACATTTATTTCCCACATTACTACTTGCTCACCTGCCTTGATTTGGATTGGCCATAGTAAATTGCCATACTGTCCAGGGATGTGCAGGTTTGGTGGGTTAACCGTGGGAAATGCAGGGTTTAGTTTCATAGTAATCGAAGCAGGAGGAAGCCATTTGAACTGTTGAGCCTGCTCGGCCATTCATTAAAATCATGGCTGATCTATCGATAATCTCAGCTCCTCCTATCTTCATTATCCCGACTACCCTTAATTCCCCTACCATGCAAAAATCCCATCCAACTGTGTCTTGAATATACTTAATGAAGCTGCCTCTATTGCTTCCTTGGGCAGAGAATTCCATAGATTCACTGCTGTTTGGGAAAAGCAGTTCCTCTCCATCTCTATCCTAAATCTATTCCCCCTAAACTTGAGGCCAATGTCTCCTAGTCCAGTCTCACTCATCAGCAAAAACAACTGGATAGGGTAGGAGAAGGTGGGGTTGGCTCAGATTGGCATGTTCTTCGTAAGGGTCAGTGTGGACTTGATGGGCTGAATGGCCTGATCCCACACTGTCGTGCTTCTATGATTTACCGCAGTTGTGTTTGCTTTGGATCACAGCACCCAGAACCTCCCACCGTCTGCAAATTGAAAGACAAGTCCCAACTTGCCCTTCTCTTTTTGTGTTACCTAACTGTTTAAATCATTTCTAGTGAATACAGCCCACGTCTCCCGCTGCTGCCAGTAAACTTTACAATGCTGATGAAACAATGCAATTCCTGCAGTATTGAAAATCATAATGCTTCTAACGATACCAGTTACTGATGCACAGCATTGAAAATACAATGTCAGAGGCTGAAACGAATGAGCAGTTTAAAACAAGAGCCCACCTAACACTTCACTTACTACCGGTAAACCTTAAAGCACTTCATCCCTACAGTGCAATGAATTCCCACTTTTCACAAAAATCCGAGATGTACTCACACACTCAATTGCTGTCTCACAAACGAAAGATTTCGCTGCAACTTCTTCTGTTCCCAGTAAGGGCAAAGTATCTTTGAAAGCTCTCTGAAAGTCCAATGTTCACAATGACACTTCTTTCACCAAAGACAATTAGAGTCAGACAGCACATTTCGTCCAACTCGTCCATGCCAACCAGATAGTCCCATTTGCCAGCATTTGGTCCAAATCCCTCTAATCCCTTCCTGCTCCTGTACTCATCCAGATGTCTTTTAAAATGTATTGTATCAGCTTCCACCACGTCCTCTAGCAGCTCATTCCATACATGCACCACCTTCACGTTTTAAATTTTTCGCTCACACCTCAAACTTATGCCTTCTAGTTTTTGACTCCGCTACCATGATCTTGGTTATTTCACCTGCCCCTTATGAACTTCAATAAGGTGGCCCATTATGAACTTCAATAAGTTCACCCCTCAGCCATCGACGCTCCAAGGAAAACACTCCCAGCCTATTCAGCCTCTTCCCTACAGCTTAAAGTTTCCAATGCTGGCAACAGCCTTGTACATCTTTTGTTGAACCCTTTCAACGTTTTGCAACATCTTTCCTGCAGCAGCGAGACCAGAACTGAATGCAGTATTCCAAAAGTGGCCCAACAATGTCCTGTACAACTGCAACATGACCTTCCACCTCCTCTACTGAATACACTGTCCAATAAAGGCAAGCATACCAAACGCCTTCTTCACTATCCTGTCTAACCGCGACTCCACTTTCAAGGATCTATGAAGCTGTACTGCAATGTCGATTTGTTCTGTGACATTCCCCATTAACTGCCCTGATTTGCCTTACCAAAATGCATAACCTCATATTTATCTAAATGAAACTCCATCTGCCACTCCTCTGGCCATCAGCCTATCTGATCAATTCTAATTTATAATCAAACTTTCTTTTCCTCTCGCAATCCCTGAAAGCTGAAAATCTCCATCCCACACACATTCCCTCCATTCTCACTTTGCTGAACCTAATCCCTGCTGTACCTAATCCTGAAGGGTCTGGTTCATGTTTATTAAGAGGCCCACACTTGGGAGGGATCTAATTGAAACGTACAGAATAAAAAAACTGCCTTGATAGGGTGGATATAGGGAAGATGTTTCCATTGGTAGGAGAGACTAGGACCCGAGACCACAGTCTTAGAGTATAAGGAAGACCTTTTAGAATGGATTTGAGAAGAATCTTCTTCAGCCTGAGAGTGATGAATCTATGGAATTCATTGCCACAAGAGGCTGTGGAGGCCAGGTCACTGAGTATATTTAAGACTGAGGTTGACAGGTTCTTGAGTTCAAGGGGATCGATGGTTATGGGGAGAATGGGGTTGAGATACATACCAGCTATGATTGAATTGTAGAGCAAACCTGATGGGCTGAAAGGCCTAATTTCTGCTCCGCTGTCTTATGGTCTCTTGCTGTTCTGGACACAGAGTATGAGAAATGGGAGCAGGTGCAGGCCATTTGGTCTTTTGGGCCTGCACCAGCATTGAACAGATCGTAACTACATATGAATATACCTACATTTAGGTGAATAGGCTGGCACTTTATTTCACTGTAGCATAGGAGGTTGTGAGGTGACCTTATGGAGGATTATAACCTCATCAATACCCCTCATGAGTTTAACAGTGGGTGTCCTTTTCCTAGGTTGGAGGTTTCAAGATTAGGGAGCAAATTTTGAAGGTGCGAGGAGAAAGATTTTTTAAAAGATATGAGGAGCACCATTTCTTTATTTTTATAGAAAGAGTGGTTTGTCGTGGAATAAATGTCCAGATGAAGTGGTGGATACAGGTACAGTTACAACATTTAAAAAACATCTGGATATGTACAAGAACAGGAGGGATATGGGCCAAACACTGTAAGTGGGACTAGTTTAGTCTGAGAATATAGTCAGCATGGACACGTTGAACTGAAAGGTCTATTTCTGTGCTGTGTGACTCTGTAACTGTAACTGTTCTGTACTGAGTCATAGAGATGTACAGCATGGAAACAGACCCTTCGGCACAACCTCTCCATGCCGACCAGATATCCCAATCTAGTCCCACCTGCCAGCACCCTGCCCATATCCCTCCAAACCCTTCCTATTCATATACCCATCCAAATGCCTCTTATATGTTGCAATTGTACCAGCCTCCACCACTTCCTCTGGCAGCCCATTCCATACACGTACCACCCTCTGTGTGGGAACTATAGTGAGCCTGACGTCTGTGGTGGCAAGTTGTTGCGTGAAAAGGTTGCCCCTTAGGTCTCTCTTATATCTTTCCCCTCTCACCCTAAACCTATGCCCTCTAGTTCTGGACTCCCCGACCCCAGGGAAAAGACTTTGTCTATTTATCCTATCCATGCCCCTCATAATTTTGTAAACCTCTATAAG